>NW_013669716.1:0-6635 GCF_000517525.1 Limulus polyphemus
CAACAACTGCTGTAATCTCTCTTTTTGTTTCTTTCTTTTCCTCCAACAACTGCTGTAATTTCTCTTCTTGTTTATTTCTTTTTCCTCCAACAACTGCTGTAATTTCTCTTCTTGTTTATTTTCTTTTTCCTCCAACAACTGCTGTAATTTCTCTACTTGTTTATTTTCTTTTTCCTCCAACAACTGCTGTAATCTCTCTTCTCGTTTCTTTTGCTGTTCTTGTATTGCTGCCATCAAATCTGCTAATCTGTAGTTTGATGTTTCCATCTTCTTTTTTTTGTCCCACACTCTGACACCAATTTGTTACATCTCTGTGTTCGTTTGTTAATTTTCCGGTATACATTCTTCCCGAGGAACTTCAGAGATACAAGTCCTTTCTTAAATAAAACTAGTTTATTCTTTCTCAATTCAACTTTGCAATACACTTAATTTCCACAGTCACTTTCAGCACAAGCTATAATTCACAATGATTCACGCACTTACTTTCAGTCACTACCGCGCTTGAATCAATTGTCCATCTTTATCTCTGCCTGTCTGCAATTCAATTCCGATCAATTTGTCTCACGTTATCAGGCGCACTTATGTACAGGAATAGAGGGCGCCTAGCACATACTGGATTATTCGTGATGTTCTCCGATCCTTCTAGAATATCATGACATGTTACCAGCGTCACGTGACTAACGCTGTCTTAACAGTACTTATTTCAGTGGGTAGTACAGAAACTTGTTAAGTTAGTATGACACGGTGGTTTATCTCCTTGAAAATATATTGTTGTAATCTACATTTTCTATTTCTTAATTTAAATGTTAGTTAAAGGGCACGTGACTTTAAAATAAAAAAGTTTATAAAAGTAGACCTAGAATAATTAGAATTTTTTAGATGGCATCATGAAAATATACTAATTTCCACAAATAAATAGAAGTGAGACATCGGTTATAAATACCAGTGGGCTAGTTAGTTAGTAAGCTAGCAGTGTATCAGTCAGTTTTGTTTCCAGTGCTAGAGTGCCAGTAAATTATTTAGTTTCAGTGAAGTGTTTGGATCAACGTTAGTTAGCTCGTAAATTCATTTACTATTTATTAGCCATTAAAATGTAAAGTTAAGTTTATTTTTACGTTAGTCATTGTACAATTATAGAGCGACTGCCGTTTGAACGCCATTTGTAAACTTGGGCTTCTAAGTAATGACAGTATACAAGTGAAGGCTGCTTGTAAGAACTGTTACGTCTCTGTTCGTTAGTTAACTTCCCGTATAATTTCTTTCCAATGAAACTTTAGCAACACAAGTCCTTTCTTAATAAAACTGGTTTATTCTTTCTGAATACAACTTTGCAATACATTAATTTCCACAGTCGCACTATAACAAACGCTATAATTCACAACGAACGTCGCACGTACTCGCTCAACAATACGTCTCTCCGTGTCCGCAGTACAGTTACCCATTGTTGCCGTCACGTCTTGACCGTCTTATATGTACAAAAATTCCGAAATCTAGTAAACGCTCGAGCATTCACGAACCTTCGAGAATATGACGTGTTACTAGGGTCACGTGACCTCCGCTGTCGTAACAGAACGTTAAGGAAGAAATAAACTAGTTTGTTATTGTTACGTGGACTGGACTTCAAATTATTTTCTCCAAGAAACCACCCAACAAAAGAACAACGTTACAACAACAATATAATGGGAGTAAACGTCGATGCAGGCAACCTAGAACTGTAGGGTCCCACACAAGGACTTATATCTTCAGAGCCGTCGGAAGCAGTAATGCCAGTCAGGCCATGGCCTGAACACTTTCATGACATGTATAGCTACAACTTATGTATTAAAACTTGCTTATTATTAATCAGTACATTTCGTTGTATGTTTGTTGTACTTGTAATTAAAATGGCTCAAAATTCAAACTCACAGCATTAAATTTTCAAAAATTATCTGAAAGCATGTCCCCCCCCCCTAGAGATGACAATGTAGCAAGAGCCTGATCACTCAAAAATTGTTTCCTACGGCAATGATCTTTAAAGTGTTGTATCATCAGGATTCTTGCTCTTGCTTTGTCTTATTTGGACCTGTTTCCTATGTGCTTCAGATAATAACTGCAGTCACATAATGGAAATAAAAAAATTGGTTTATACAAGTTAAAAGGGTGGGCACAAGGTTCAGCAAGTATTCATTCTTCTTTCAAGGCCTTATTAGAAATATCATAAGATGCTCCCTTGTAGTTTAGAAAATGGAACAGCCTAGATGGACGAATAGGGCCTTTGTTGTCCTTAAACATTGTGTCATGTTAATTCCTGCGTCGTTTTAGCGGTCGATTATTGTTACATAAGTAAGTTTCAGGTGGTGGAGAATAGGGGGCGATGAAATGTATCTTAATTCTTCAACCATTTCCTGTAGATTTGCGTTCGCCCCTTTAAAATCTCAGCAATACTTTCCTTGTGTAAATTACACATTTTGGTTTGTTTTTCATTCACGCGTTTGCTTCTTTTCTTTGCTTAACATTTTCGAAATCTAATGTTATTTACGGATTCTTGATTCTTTTTGTTGGAAATTGGTGCACCTGAATACCACATGTGCAAGTCGACGTTGCATCAAAATTCATCATTGAAATTAAATACTATTGAAAGGCTGATACTAGTAATTTTAAGTCTTTTGTAAACTGTTTTAGTTTCTTTCTACTGTTTAAAATTTAAACGTGTAGTATTATAAACTAATAAAAGCAAATATTATATATTATTAAACCTAAGTGCAAAACAATTCGCCCTCTATTGGTTAGCTGCCTCTGCACGGGTTACTTACCTTTAAGAAGGAGGCCTATTTATATTACGAATCTAAAGTTAGATCTTAGACTGCTTGACATCTTAAGCCTATCGAGGAATAATAAGAATTGATGTGTGTTTTCGATATAAATACATATCTAAGTAACACAAACTGTTTGTGTAAAATTTGCTTCTGACAGCGTGTGATTTTACTTTTAGGGTAAAATTCGTAAGTTTTACACTTCCAAGACTATCATTAATTAGATTAGGTATTTTTTACGAGTGACTGTTTGTCGAGTGATCAGGATATGTAAGTTGCAACTAAAAGTAAAACTAGTAGTAGTTAGTTACAACTTTTAATTTTGTTGTAATTGCAAACAGAAGTTGTGTAGGTTTAAATTTAACAGTACTAATTGCTCTTTGATAATTAACGTAAAAAGAATATGAACGTTATATTGCTTGTATGTTAAAATAAGGCGTGAACACTGAAAATCAACTACTCAATCCTCTTAACTAATTCTAACCCATTCCTAAACATTTAATTTTCTATTTGAATTGAAACATTATTGCTGTTTAGTACATATACTGATATAGACTTAGGGTGGGATGTTATTGTTAGTTGTGAATGGTTTGTATAAAGATAGGAGAATAGTTGTCAGACAAATATGTATGATATATTGAAATTTGAAGTATCAAATAAATTATTGTGACTTTCAAAACATTCAGTTTACTTGTAATTATTGTTATAAAATACTCTTTTGAAATATAATTTATTCATTATATTAATTCAAACATGTATTCATATATACTAATACTGTTAGTATGCTCTTAAAGTTTAATGCTAATTGAAGTATAGTATCAGTAACTTAAAAGTTACCCCTTTTTCTCCTGAAGAAGAATAGTCAATTATTTGAAAGTGCTCAAGTTTTGGGTCTCGTTTTGAAAATATTAAACGTTAAGAGTTATGGTAATGTGAAAATTCATACCAGTTCCAACTCTTAAGTACCTCTTTAAGTTTGTTACACATTAGTTTGACAATTATGTTATCAGGTTTTGCATTTAGTAATTAGAATAGCGATGTATGTACCTTACTTAGAATTTTATTTTTAATGAATCATTAAAAATTTAGCTTTTGACTCAGTTAAGTGAGTTTCATTGTGTTAGTGCAAGAGTGTGTAGCATTACTTCTGTGTTAACAAATTATGTTTATTTAAATGTATTACAAATGATATATTGGAAAGCATGTTAAGTGTAATAACTAAAGTTAAAAATAGAACTTGTAAGTGGATGTGTGATATAATTTCACATTATATTAAGTTTGGTGAAATATGTATTTTGTAATTGAGGTTTAAGAATTATTAAAACAAGGGGTGCACTTATTAAGATTTTCTTGGCTGATAGTGATAGTGCTAGAGATGTGTGGTTAATGAAATTATGGTTTGGTTTCTTTTTTAAACTGAAATTGAACTACCAGTGGACAAAAAAAAATTCTGTATGTACCATAATTACTTATGTGAAGAAACAAGGTGACATTTCTCCAAGAAGTACCTCTTGAAGAATTAGTGTTCATTATGCATGAGAACATTTTAATCATTTTTCACCAAGATGATTTATTTAGGTTCTATACAAGACATGCAGCATTAATGGTTAAGCTATATATTAAAAATGTATATCAAAAGTGAAAGTAGATTATAGAACAGATGTTTATATTTGGACTTGATCATCATAACCTTGCAACATTTAATTGAATCGATTTTTATGAATAAGTTATTGTTAAACACTATTTTTTATTTGCTTTAAATTGTTTTCTCATCCAAGCTGTTTACATGTATTACAAACTGCTGCTCATTGAATTAGACCAGGCTGTTTTAGTGTTATCTTGCATGGCTATTATTTTAATACACTAGGAACTTTATTTCTTTTTGTCTGAATTTTATTTTTATACAGTGGATGCACCCAAAGCACATAATTATTAATTAGACGTCTACAAACAATGTGACGGCTCAGATGCATATGTTATAAAAATGTCTGGAATATCAATGAATTTGATGTATGAACATTTCAAAATAATAAAGCAATGTGTATTTGTAAACCTTGTTCCAAGAAAATTATATCAAATTGTTGAAACAGTTATTCTGAAATGTCACTTATAAATGAATCGCAAGAAAAAATATGATTTAGTGGTTAAATCAGAAGAGGAGACATGCAGAGTGGAAAATGTTCGAAATAGCAAAGAGGTAGGCCTACATCATCTGTATATAATTTGCCTTAGGAACTTATGCTTGCTTATATGTATTTGGCTGCTAAAACTCTTCAGTTTTTGGCTAGTTTTCTTGTAAAATTAGCAAGCACACTGATCCCAGTTAGAGTTCAGGTATGACATTTGATAGACTTGATGAGCCCACTGGAAGTGTCTAACTTGGGGTCCAAAAGAGTTGGTCAAAATCTTAAAGTGCTTCTTTCACCACCAAATTGTATTCCAAGGTTTCTGATAAAAAAAACTGAACCAATATTAAGTTTTTAAAACCATCCATCTGTAGCCAATACTGATAGCTGATGATTACCCAACCATATTGGCTTGTACTGATATTTAGTATGCAGGTAAGAGACTTGAGACTACTGAAATGAAATGAAATTTAATCTGTAAGCATATTTTGTTTGGTTGTAAAAAAATACAAATAGTATTTACTTTGTGAATGTAGTTTAGAAAATGAATAACCATAAAGTTGAAAAAGATACTTTTAATTAGTTAATCTAGAAATACATAGCAAAATAAAAACACACATGTATATATTAACCTCTGTAACTGTAGCTTTTGTTAGTTTATTGTAGAAACTTTTATATATGTAAACATAATTATTATCTTCACCATAAAAACATCAGCATAAAATTATTCAGTTTATTTTACAAAATTCAACATACTTTTGCCATTTCAGAAAACAAGACAGTTTTTGACTTGAAAATGCAATTCAAATAAGCTTGTGATCTGTCCCAGTATTGAACATTTTATGTGTTTCTTGAAAGCATAGGCTTACACAAGTAACTATTTCCAAAGCATGACACTCTTTATTCCACCATTTTCTACACCACTGATGCTGTCCTCCAATATTGTCATATATTAAACATGGTAGTGCTGGGTTTTGTAGAAGTGCATCTTCTGCTTGCTTTGATTTCTTTGTGATGGATTCTTTGGTGGTTGTGTGTTCTGTATCATTGCACTTGATTTTCATATGCTCCAGGTTTGTCAGTTTTGGTAAACTACCTATTCTTGTATCTGAGATATAGCAGGGTTTCAATGCAGTAGAGGGTTTATGACTCATTTTCACCAAATTGTATATCCATGGCCTTCAGCAAAGTGACTTTCATAATTTTCATGGTCTGAATCTGTACCTTTGCTCAAAGGTTTTATAAAAGCCATAATGAATGGGATAATGTCAGAAGCAGAGGCTGGGGAGTAACTTACTTCATGTGATAGTTCTTCAAAACGTACTAAGACAATTAATACTATTTCAATCATTACCCCGGTTGTTGCATTTTGAGATTTGCAGGGATTTCATGTTCATAAGCACAGGCTCCAAGAGCATTTTTCTGCTCCAGTGTAACATCATAAAATTTAGATGGATTTTTTATAGATGAAAATTTAACTTGTAAAATTCATTTAGGTTTCTTTTGTGATGATATCTTCTGACGATTTAATTTAAAATAACTTATGAACAGCAACGGACGATTTAGTCCTACAAGGCTTTTCCTGCACATAACCCTTGAGAAAAAATAAAAATTTAAATGATTTCCCATTTTAAACTCTAGTGAAATGCTGGCCTCCATAAGTTAATCACTATTTAAAAAATAAAGCTTCTAGCTATTTGTGTATAGGAATAACATC
>NW_013669716.1:7251-9299 GCF_000517525.1 Limulus polyphemus
GGGCAGGGTGTGTGTGTGTGTGCACATGTAGGGCTCCAAAAGATGGGGACTTATGTCTGATTAGGAATAAGCCATAAGAAACAGATGGAAGTCCACAGCATTCCTGATGTGCAGTTATGTATGTTGGTTATGACAATATTAATTATTCTAATCTTGCAAGTTGATCACTAGGTGAGGCTGGTTGATAAAATCTAGGTATAGCTATTGCAAATCTCCGATGCTTTATAGACATTGTGCTGTAACAATTGATATTTTGATATTTTTTTACCTTTATAATTAGTTCATCATTATTAAGTGGTGTAGCCCTCATTTTTTTTTTTTTGTGTGTGGTAATTATGCAATTAATTTACCCTTTTAATGTAATCTTTATTTTACCTAATGGTTGTTGTTATTATTTTTGTTTGGGTTTTGTTTAGTTTAATATTACCTTACTGCTGGGGCTATGTATAAAACAAATTAAACTATTAAAATTAAGTCAAAGGCAGTGACTAAATTGGGATGGAATGATCAGTAATAGCATTCTACCTGTTGAGGATTCAAGTCATTAGCATTTCTGGTGTTCTGATTTGAAGAAAAAAGTGCTTTGTTGTACCAACCTGCTGCTTCAGAGTTGATCAAATCCCAATTTAACCACTGGCCAGAGACAAAGTTTGAAAGATGAAAGATACAGGTTTTGTGGTCGATAAATATTTAGTTTGGTTGAACTGTCTGTGGTGGTATCGTTAAGAAGGTTTGTGTTTTGTGCTGGTATTAGAAGTTTCCTTTGCTTGAACAGTTTACACTAATAGTGGGAAATTGCTGTTGTACAACTTCTCCATAATCCAAATATTTTAAGGATATAAGATTATAATTTGTGTAATATTGAAACTAAGTAACCACATCAGTTGTTCTATTTGTAACTTAATTCTGTATAATGTCATTTTTTTTTATTTGATTATAATTTCATATGTCATATCATGTTTGTATAATAATGCAATCAATTGTACAGCTTAAAAGTAAATGTACTAGTCAGAATATTGTGTAACATAAATTGTATAACTAATTTTTATAGGCTTATACAAAAAATATTGGAACAGTAATATGTATAAAATAATGAATTATATAATTAACTTTTAAAAAGATAGGCATTTGTATTTGTTAGGAATGGTAAAAATTAATGAAGAAAGTTGAAATTGCATTTACTGTTGGTAATGAAACTTAAACTATAAAACAAAAGTATCAGTATATGTTGATTTTTTGCATGTGTTAGACATTGACTTGTTCTATGCCTAAAGCAATAAAAGTATATTTAATATATAGTTTTGTCGTGGTGCTGGTTCGAACTTAATTGGAATAGTATGTTCATTTTGATCACTTTATTTAAAAAAGGATATTAAATTGTTTGAGAGGGTTCAGAGAAGTTTCTGATATGATTTCAGGTTTTAAGATAGGTTGAGATTTCTTAATGCTTTTTCACTGGATGGGAGAAGTGCTTGAGAGGACATATTGTTGAGGTTTTTAAGTTTGTTAGCAGTTTGGAATCTATAAATTTAGATAATTTTCAAAAAATGTGCAGAAAGTAAAACTAGAGAATACATATTTGAGGTATGGACAACTCAGATGTCAGTTTAGGCAGTGTTGTTTTTGTATAGAGTGGTCAGCTTATGAAATAATTTACCTTTAGATGTCACCTTATAATAGAAGGCTTGAAGCTGCAACATTAATGGAGTTTTAGAAGAGATTGGATGAATATTTTAGAAATCTGGGTATGATGTAAGAAAAAGGAGTTTATTTAGTTTGGAGTAGGGTGATAGTAGAAAATGGGATAGATTCTATTGATAGGGAAATGGTCTCTTGTTTTCCCTTGAAAATGAAACAGTAGGATTTAGATATGAAAGCTAGATGCAATTTAATTTTTGACAGAAAGTTTTTGTTTTTTAATTTGTGGAATGATTTTGTAAATGACTCGGCTGTATATGCAGATACATATGTTTCCATTCTTTTAAATTTTGTTGGACAGGTACATGGATTTGAAGCTATATTATGGTAGATGTTTTGGATGAGGGATG
>NW_013669716.1:10299-24788 GCF_000517525.1 Limulus polyphemus
GTAGATGTTTTGGATGAGGGATGACTGATAGGCTGAGTGGCCTTCTGTAATCTTGCTTTTTCTTATGACTAGTGAATATGCTTGTGCAATGTTTATCACAAGAATGTGTAATTTTACGTAAGGTAAATTGTTTGACTAGTTATAGAAATTAATATATAGTTTGCATGTAGCAAAATATTATTAAATAATTCTTATCATTTTCAAGTGACCATTTTTTTTTTTTTTTTGTTAAAAAAAGGTAGTGGAAATGGAGGATGATGGAGAACCACAATTTAGACCTTCCCATTGGGCCAACACAGAATGAAATATTTCTTGACACACAAAGGTAAGATTAACATTAAATCAACTGAAATGTTTTTTTTAACTTTGACCTTTTAATTATTTCTAGAAATGGTGTTTTCAGTGAAAATTGTGTGTTAATGTCCAGTGTTTCAGGTTTTACTATTTTATTTTTTGATACTGACAGATTTAATAAGAAATAAGTTATGATTTTTGTAATTTTGTTACTCAGCAGAATTTTAAGTTTTAGTGAGAAAGAAAGAAAACATGTAACCTGACCTGTCATTCAGTTCACTAATTGTCACTGACACTGGTGAGTAAAAAGCAGCTCAAACACAATTCACATAATTTACAGACCACCATTATAAGGAACTAGACTTCTTTTTACTTTGTCTTTTTTTCAAGGTAAGTAATGAAAGGGGTAATCCCTTGAAATTGCTCTGCACTACCAATATTTTGGTGTCTGTTCCATTATGTGAATGTTGTGTTAGCATATTTCTACTTCCTCAGTTGATCCATTGCAACTATGAAAGTTTGTGTTAAGTTATTGTCAGCAATGAGTGTGCTTCTCAGAATTGTAATTGGCTTAGGTAGTAATGTATCTACAATTTTGAGGAAGATCCTTATAAATCCTAAACTGTTTCTATTTATAAGGCAGTGACTCGTTAAGCAGGCAGTACAAAGTATGAGTTAGGGAAAATTTTGTTTTTATAGTGTCATGAAAAAGTTAAGTTTTAATTCTGTTTTCATAACAGTACATTGGAATTATATGACATTTGCATTTATTTATTGACAGTACTCACTATTTCATATGTATGAGGAGTAGAACTGAAATGAATGTACATTCATTTTTGACAATGTTCAGGAAGGGTAAAAATTATATATATTTTAATATTTAGATAATTTTTACTCCTTTATGGAAAAGGAGTTTGCCTCCTTTTCTTATTTGGCCTTTAGTATTTCTTGAACAGTTTAGAAACAAATTTAGGTGAAAATATTAGGATAATTTAAGTATATTTTAAATTCATTTAATCTTCACCAAATTAGAGTAGTTTCAGT
Organism: Limulus polyphemus; assembly: GCF_000517525.1. Lineage (NCBI taxonomy): Eukaryota > Metazoa > Arthropoda > Merostomata > Xiphosura > Limulidae > Limulus > Limulus polyphemus. The sequence goes on from NW_013669716.1 coordinate 11,638, forward strand.
AGGGGAATAAGTTGGTGGTGCGCAAGAAAATTAGCTCCATCCATAATTGGAAACAATAAATAGAAGTTTATAGACCAAGGTAGAACTTGGAGGGTCTTAAGATGCTGTATAATGAAACCTGAAGTTCTTCTTGAGGATTGTGCTTTCTTTCCTTGTCACTAGTTTTTTGTGATGAGAGAAAAAAATTTCATTGTTTTAAACAACTTGTCTGCTGAATAATTCTGAAGAATGAACTTACCCTGTGGAGACAGGCTCAGTCAGTTTCACCAACCTTGTAGCCATAAAAGTATACATATTGTAATTTTGAATATACTAAGTGTATCTTCATGAAATTTGGTAAACTTTTAGTAAATGCCACAAGTATGTTGTACACATAAAATTAGGTTTTTCAACAAAGTATTTTTCAAAAGATTTGTTTGTGAATTTAAGAAGTATGTATGAGTTAATGTGTGTGATGGTGATTTTTATATTAATAATAAAAATACTTCTTTTCATCTTACAATTTTCATGTTTCATATGTTTAACCTCTAGAAATTCCTAGATGATTAGAAATTTTTTTTTGTAAAATTTTTTACTTTATCTCTTATTCTCTCTACCCAAACACCAACTGTTAAAAAGTTAAATGTGAAATAAAAAATATATTTTTGTATAGAATGACTAAAGATTATAAAAGACACTTACAGTTATTTATTCTAAACCTCCTTGGGCCTCTAACAGTTTCACATCTGCTGTCATGTAATTTTGTTTTATTGCTCTTTGAACTAGCAAAAAAAGTAATGAATCTCCTAGTGAGAGCGTATGATAAATAAACTATTGAGTTTCATCAACTGACAGGTCATGTGCATTCCTTGAGAAACTTATCCAATTTTTAAAAAATTTAAGTTAACTATCCCAGTAAATTTTATTGTTATTTTTAGTTACTTTTGTTAAAAAATGTATAACAGGTCATGCACATTCCTCGATAAACTTATCCAATGTTTTTGAAATCTAAGTTAACTAGCCCAATAAATTTTATTCTTATTTTTAGTTACTTTTATTAAATAATAATAATAAAAAAAACAACCAAGAAATTTAACACTTTATCTTTCAGGCCTTTTACACTTGGATGTGTGGTTTAATAAGCCTATTTTTTTTTCTCACTGTGTTGGTTTTCCAAAAATAATTCATGTAGTTTTCAAATGTACATTTTAGAACACAATATACTAAGCATTAGAGTAGAATGTCCCAAAATGACTATAATTTATTTGGCTTTCTAACTAACCACTTATAACACTAATAGCTGGGTTTTGATATCCATGATGGGCACAGTGCAGATAGCCTATTGTGTAGCTTTGTGCTTAATTACACACAAACAAGCTAACTAACTAAACTATGAATAGATTAAAAGTTTCATTACTGTTTTGAGCAACATCTTTAATCTAAACACATCATGCTCTCCTTGCAAAATATTGGGGAGAAACAAAACAATTATCTGATTTATGTAGCTTAGAATATACTTTTTTATATTGGTTATGAAACGTCCAAAAGTAAGGTTGAAGAATATTACAGACACTTCTTAAAAGACTGAGGATATGAGGAAGATCTGTTGGATGATATCTAAGTTAAGGAAAATAGAGTTTGGAATTTTATATTGTGGCTTGTCAGTATTTGTAACGTGTTTTTGATTAGTTGAAAAAGGGAAAAGAAAAATCTGAATGAGAAGTCAGTGTGCCACTGTGTCATGTGACTCAGAGGTGCAGATTGAGAAATTTAACTATTTTTTTTGAAATTAAGAAATTAAATCTTAGTTTATTATACATTTTGATGCTACATTTATTAACATACATTGATAATAAAGAAGTTAAATTAAATTTTGCATGTAACTGTAAAAAGTTCATAACATGCATACTTTGACCCTCCCGTGTCTGTAGGGCAGGGTTTGTGGGGTTACATTTCTGGAAAACTGCTTTCAAAAAATTCAGTCTTGGAAAGTCAAAGATTTTTTTTTGGGATACTTTTGTTTAATTAATTCGTTAAATTTCTTATTGTTAAGGCCCTGGCCCCCACAAATGTGTTGGATATGAGCTAACTCAATTTGGCTCACTGCTTTGTCAGTCAGGTGTATTCTCATGTGAGTTCTCTGTTTTTTCAGAGCTGGCATGTGAGTTGCAGTTGCTGCTTAGTAATGGTTTAGTTAACTGTATGTTTAGTTCTTAAGTGCTATATTGAAAATGCTTTAAATTCGCATAAAACTTCCAGACAAGTGCCATTTTAATGATAGATGGTCAAAGGTTGTGTGTTATGTATGCAGAAAATTTTAATAAAACACAAACACAATGGTGCTGCAATTCTAAAAAGGATACAGAACAAGACATATTGGTTCAAATTACAGATGTTTTTCACTTCATGCAGCATGAAGAATGTTCCAAGCATCATCTTAAAAAAAAATAAAACTCCAGATGAGTGTATCCAAAAAATCCTTAGGATTTAAACCTGTTGCTGAGCATACTTGCCCTTTTAGCCATGGAGGTGTAATAGTGTGGTAGTCAATCCCACTATTAGTTGGTCAGCAGATAGCCTTAGTAGCTTTGCTACAAACAAACACATTTTCTAATTTTTATCTTATTCATTCCCTAAAGATTTTCAAACTTTCTAAGATAAAGTTATAAAAAGTTTTATGAAATTGCTGTTCTTCTAATTGTTATGTTGTTTGACTTTAAATTTAGTCTACTTGTAGAATATCCAAAATACTAGGTTTTTACTTTGGCTAAGTATGCATTTGCTTACTAAACAAAATAAGCCACGATTATTCAATTTCTTTGGTGTACTGTAAAAAGTAATGTAGAGGCTGAAGTACTATGTTCAAATGACATTAAAACAATTTTTTTCAGTTTGTTCCAAAATGTTTGAGTAACTGTGTGGTTATAGATACAACACTCGATGGTCTTCAACATTGTTATAAGCAGTTCTGAACATGTAAAATAATGTTAAATTGTCTGGAATAATGCTAAACAGAATTTGCTGTTGATATATTTTTTAATGCAAAATTTAGACCTATTGAAATAAAACTTCTGGAAAAGTGTACACAGTATTTTGCAACACGTGCCTGATAAGTGAATATATATCTTTCACTGTTCTTAAACATTCAACAATACATAAGCTTAATGTATATAACTTTAGAGATGTTGAAAAACTTCTTACATTTGACATCATAGCAAAATTATAAAGTTTTTAAAGAAACTGTAATCTGTGCAAAAGTGGGAGATAAGTGTAATAAAACAAAATTACTGTAAATAAACAAAACTGGCTTATGCATTTCAAAGGTTTCACTAGAATTTTTCTGTATTTTAAATGGTATTAAGCTATCATATTAAGCCTAATGAAGAGCAGTTGTTTGAAATGTTACTAGATAAAATAAATTTTAAAAACTCCAACTGAAAATCATGTGCAGTATGCAACGTTGAATTTGTCAATCATTCAGATTTAATAATTTTTTCATATTACATTTTAGGCAAACTACAACACATGGATCAAATGCATAATGAATAAATTATTGTAGTGTTGCTCATTTTTGTCAGGAAATGAAAGGCAAGTGAAAGGATGTGTTTTTATTAACTCCTTTCCTATGGGCACCCTTTCCTGTGCATGTCACAATATTTTACTTAGTTACATTCAAAATTTAATTTCTGGCCCCTCCTTTTTTTTAATATCTAATATATTTACATGCTGCTAGTGAGAGAACCTGTTGTTAAAATATTTGAATCCCACCACTGGGTTAGTGCAATATGCAAATGCCACAACATTCTGCTGAGGGTTAACATTTCTCTGCCCACAATACCATTACATTGATGTGTGTTGCAATAAATAACAATGCTAAAGGACAGGAAAAGATAATAAAACATTAAAATGAATTTATATGAAAATGTAAAGACACAGTTAAGAATATAATCAAAAGAAGATGTTTTAAGACTATTTCATGAAATATTAAGAGGTATGTAAATTTTTCGTATATCTTAATTATAAGCATTTCATTGTGCTATACTATAGTCTAAGTTGACGACAGTAGCTACAGTTAGTAATATCATAGTAAAAGTGAAAATAAGTATATAAAAATTTACCTAAAATTAAAAAAAACTTGATATTCATTTTGGAGGTTCTAGGGGTTATGCAAATGAAATCTGAAAACTATAAGATGGAAAAAAAGTATTTTTATGCTCATGTTGTTTTGTTAGTTACACGAGATGTTACTAAGGTATAGACCTGTAAATTTAGAATTTAGGAAAAAATTTTCTTAACAATTTTAATCTGTTAATTTTCTTCTGTTATTTCCAGTGCAACTGCAAGCACCAGTACCTTACCTACTTCTGATGAAAAGCTACAAACAAATATTTCAGTTGAAGTGGACCTTCCCGAAATAAAGGCAGAAGAAGGAAATTTAAGTCCACTTGATTATCTTCCTTCTTTCTCAGAGCCTCCTATATTTGAAGAAATGCCAGAGCTTGAACCTCAAGGAGAGACAGGTATTATAATTTCTGCAGCTAGGATTATTTTAGTTTCTGTACTGTAAAGAAAATCCAATAACATTTTCCATCGTACAAAAGGTGAGTTTTTATGCTTGCAGTAGAAAGCTAATTTCAGTAAGAATATAATATTGAGAGTATAATAACTTTCCAGTTGGTCATTATTCTGTTTCTTTATACTGTTTGCTGAGGAATAAGATACTTTAATTAGGCCAAATAAAAATGCGTGTGGTTCTAGCTATCCCGCTGACCCTATGAAATCCATGCTAACTCTATACATTTTAGTGTTCCTTTCAAAAAATAAAAATAAAAATACCAACCTGCAGTTATAATAGGACAGGATTTGAAATAAAAAAAAATTCAAATAACAAAATGTGAGTACATCGATTAAATTTGTTTGTCTGTACCCATGTTTGTAGTGTGTTAGACTCTAAAATCTGCCCTACTGAATGTTTTTTAAAATGTGTACCTTTTTCAACTCTAAACCATGTAGAGTGCGTGATGCTCTTGAATTTCATTTCCTTCAATATAAAGTATTTCATAGATGACCGTGGAAAATTTGCAAAAAGAACTTAAAACAGAATCTGATGCTTTACTAACTCTCTCAACATGGGCTTGGTCTGTTTGACCGACCAAGTGATTTCTTTGTACTCATTTAAAATCTTTACAGATTTAATAGTTTTAACTTTCAATATAGTGTGTATATCTTCACAAAATTTGGCAATCTTTTGGTTAATATTATAAGTCCTTCACATACAAAAAATCATATTTTTTAGTAAAGTATTTTTAGTAAAATAAAATAAAGATTTATCCAAGAATATATTGAGTATTTGTTTTGAATAGTCCATGTGCAAAGTAATTTTAATTGTTAAAATTAAAAATACTTCTCCTCATTTCAAATATCTCTAATTTCCTTTGTGTAATCCCTAAAACCTCCTAAATGCATTTCAAACGTTTTTTTTTTCAGTAAAACTAATTAATTTTGTTATTTTCTCTAACCTATCTCAAAACAGAATAAACATGACAAACAAGAAATAAAATACTTTGACAATCGACAGCAAGAAAAAAAGAAGATTGGTTAAGATAGTTAACTCCAATTATTATATACTAATGATTGTAATACATTTAATAATTTTTAGTTAGTTAAATAATGCACCAAACAATATAGACTAATAATTTGCAAAAAATAGACAAATTACCTTACCTCTCGATATTTTTCAGGTTTTCTAACTATGCGACAACAGACGTTACAAATTCATCCAAGCTAGTTGTTAACTTTCTCACAGGGACAATGTTGGTACTCTGAATGGAATACACATTTAACCATTCAGAACATAGTTATACAATACATCATTTGATATGTGAAAACCTTGACTTTCTATTGGTTATAGATAATATATGATTAAACATAAGAGAGAACTATTAACAAAACTTGAAAGAGAGGGTGTGGCAGGAGGGGTTTGATTTTCTAACCGATAGCTCTGTAACCAAACAAAATTGAAGACTATAAAAAAGTATATGGTTTGTCAGAGCAATGAGGATTTTTTAGTGAGCAACTTACGATTATTTTTGTACTTTTCCAGGGGGTGGTGGATAAAATAGAGGAGACAAGATGCCTAGATCAAATGTGTCATGTGTCACACTATGGGAAATTCAGGATTTGATAATATTGCCTTCTTTTTCCTCTTTAATTTATACACCACCTCTCTGAGAAGTTCAAAATTTAATGTAAATTACTCACTATAATTTCCAATATGGTACATTAATCCTCTTGCATATATAGCTATTCTTGTTCAGTGCTGCCCTATATATACATGTGCAAAATTTTTTGCACGAAACAAGACTTGCACTCCCTCTTACCCATGATTATTGTAGTTCCACTGCATCTCGCATGCAAATTGTCATGTGACAACCCTCCACCAAAAGGAGTGAGACATGACATCCTAATCCTTTCTACTTTATTCGATTCTAATGAACTATCACTTCTTGTTTGGTAGTGCTACAGTCAAGACTTGTTTTGCTTGTGCTCTATTCACTCATTTTTTTAATATTAATATCACACAAAGTGGAAAGAAAATTCCTAAATTTTACTATTGTTTTTAATTTTATAGTTTTCTGTGCAAGAAGTTAATATGACCACTTTGGAGGTTATACCACCTGCTCTTATCACACTTACATAGGCTTCAGGTTGGGGGAACTCGACTGAGGAATTTTTGGCCTTTATTCATGGAAGTTTGTTTATTATCTGAGTTGAACTTATTCTTCCAGTAATGGTCTACTTCTTCTTGAACAAGGCAAACTATGTCATGATAACAAGGATTTTGATGGCCTTTTTTCTCTTCCCACTTATGCCATGCCTTCCTATGCCTCTCCTGTAGAATCTGCCATGCCTTATTCAACCTTTTTTAGACATGATTTCTCAGGTATGTTCATTTTATCCATTTCTCTCATTACCTATAATTCTGTTCCTTCCTTATTACTTGACACTTCTTTCTCTCAGTATTTGTTTTTTCTCCTTCTCCTGACATCAGAGTGCATGCTGAGCAGCTTGTTTTACAGTTGGGAGCTGGAGGTAGCATGCCTCGCCATCCGTGGGCCATTGATCAGTTTGCTTCAATTTACCAGCAGGCAGATTACCCCTTTCTTGATTCTCGACAGTTAGAATCACTACTGTCAATTTGGGGGGCTGACCGTGACAGTCCTGTCCATTTATACCAGGCCTAGGTTTTCCATCTTTGTCTTTCCCTTATGACTCTTCTATGGTATTTTACCACCATACAGCTCCTTTCTAAGAAACTCCACCATTCTCCTGAGGGAGTTTTTAGGGATACCTTTTCCCTCTTTACCTATACATTTTCACGATTGTTCTCCTCGGCTCTCTCTCTCTTCACATATGGTTTCTTTGCTGTTGGGACCTTCTTGGGGGGGGGGATGCTGTCTTGTCCCAGGTGCATTTACTGTCAGCTTACCTTTGAGACTTGCAGATAGTTCCATTTCTCAAAAAAGTTTGTTTTGGGGGATATTCCTTAAACTTTGGAATCATTCAATGCCATCATCCTTGGTTTATTGTTTGTCTCAGCCTGAGCCCTTGCAAACCCATGTTCCTGTTCCACTTCAGACACACTCCTCTTCTTTACCTGTTCCTCCCACTAGGGGTTCCACCATTTGTCATTTTTATTGATGCAGATCTCATCGTTGCCAGCAGTACTGATGACTATCTTGTGGGTTCTGGTCCAGTGGGGGCTGGTTTGACCGATTTTGTTCCCATATGGTAGGAATTCATTGCCAATCATTGGGTTCTTCAGATACTGTCAGAAAGTCTTGTCATCCAATTCCTTTCCCCACCCTTGTTGTCTCCCACACCCATATCCCATCCATTACCTCAGGATTCTATTACCAGTCAACATCTGTCTGAGGTGGTCCAGACTCTTCTATCACAGAGGGCTATTGAGCCTGTCAGCCATCCTTCCCCAGGCTATTTGTGGTACCCTAGAAAACCGGGTAATGGAATCCTATGATTGGTATGTCCCGCTTCAGTCAATTTCTGGATTTATCCCATTTTACAATGGAGTCTTTCTACACAATACGGTGGGCTTTTTCTTTGGAATTGTGGATAACTAAGGTAGATGCCTCGAATGCCTATCTATATGTTCTATCTATAGATCTATCTATCTATTTCTCATTTGTGCAGATGCTATCTTTGGTTTGTTCATCGTGGGATTGTGTACCAGTTTTGCGGCTTACCCTCTGGGCTTGCTTTTGCTCCATAATTATTGTGTTGGGGTCAAAGATTTTGCCTGACTTGTACATACATGGGAGTTGAGCTTATACCACTACATGGACAACTTGCTTCTGTTAGCTCATTCCAAAATGGATTCTTCTCATCACCCATCTCCTTCTTTCAGAAGATGCTCGAGCGAGTTTGATTATCAAGTTAGAAAACTCTTTCTTGTCTCCTACAAAATATCTTGTCCACTTGGGAGTTTTGTTTAAACTCCCATTTCAGTCGGGCCCACCCTTCTCCTCTTTGACTCCATTTGATGGAGCTTTCAGTTCTTCATGCACTTGCTGCTCCCTCTCTTCCTGCTCATGAGGTTATATAACTTTTGGGGACATGGACTTCTATGGAAGCTCTTATCCCCTTGGGTCAGGCACATATTCAGTCTCTTCAGTGAACTCTGCATGACCAATGGAATCTTGCTTAGGATCCCTTGGATTCTCCATTTCTCTTCCTCTTTCCCTTGTTGAAGATCTGCACTGGTGGTTGAACAAGGCCCACACATTGTTGGGTGTATCACTTTCTCCTCTTTGCCCAGATTTGCATATCTTCACCGATGCTTCTCTACTTTGTTGAGGCTTGTGGGTCGATCAGCTGGAGGGTTTTGGACTGTGGTCTTCGATCAGTCTTACCATATCAACATCTTGGAGCTTCTGGTGGTACAACGGGCTTTGAATCAATTTCTTTCTCTAGTCAGGAATCAGATTGTCATGATCCATTCTAACAATTCTACAGTGATGGTTTATATCAACTATCAAGGTGGTACCTCTACTAATTCCTTTTGTGGTCGAACTGTGGATCTACCTTTTTCGGTCCACAAGCTTGGGATACATCTCTTGGTGTGTCATGTTTTGGGTGCTTTCAACCTTGTGGCAGATTGTCTTTCTAGACCGGACAAAATTTATCCCACAGAATGGCCTCTCAAGCCTCATGTTCTCTGGTGGCTATGCTAACAGTGGGATATGCCTCTTCTTGATCCTTTTGCCACCTTTTCTCAATACCAAATTACCTTCTTTTTTTTTTTTTTGGTATCTGGTTCCTCATCAACAAGCCCTAGCTGTCAATGCGTTCAGCCAGGACTGGGCAGACCGATACCTTTATGTTTATCCTCCAATTTATCTTCTTCCCAGGGTAATTTTGATCATCCATGGCACTTTATGTCAGGTTCTTCTGATTGCTCCTTACTGGCCGGCACAACCCTGGTTTTCTCGACTAATTCAACTCCATACTGCTCCTCCATCCTCATCGTCTTCTTCCCAAAATCTGTTCCTGGTGTTGTCACAAGAGGTCAGGCACCTTATCTTCTCCCTGGCATCTCACCTCCATAGTCCATTGGAGAGAATTCCTCAGGCTGGTGTGTGGATTGCTCCTCATATGTTCATCTCCCACTATTTGTACTGGGTGGCTGTTTCTTGCTCGTCTGGATACCGACTTTTGCACGTTGCCATCCTTCAAACTTTGGTGGGACTGTGACTGGGTAAGTTCTCTTTTTTTATATACATTTTACTTTCTTTCAGGGGCATGCCCCTTTTTTACTGTTAGGATCCCACTCTTTGGCAAGTGTTGCCTGTCCAGGTATACTTAATGCATCACAAATCTGCACTGTAAGATCATGCTGCTTTCATAATGTAATACATTCCTATGGCATATAATGCACCTTGTTGAGATGGGGTGTTCTACAAGATTGCTCATAGGTTTTTACCCTCATTATATTTACTTCATGGTAAAGCCATGGGTAAAGCCAAAGTGGATAGCCGCCCATTCCTTCCATCCTTTAGATTGAATAAATCAGTGTCGGTCTGCATTCCAAAATAAGGTTTTTGTGGTCACCTACTGCACTTCTCTGGTGTTGAATATAACTAAAAAGTTGACATGCATACTTTGACCTACCCATAGTGAGAGGGCTAACAAAGAAATGTAAATTATTTAATTTTATTTATGTATGACTTTATTATTTATATTGTATGTACAAGAGATACGTACATTTATTTCATTTGATTCATATATAAATTTTATTTATATTTTCATTTGATGAATACATAAGGGTAAAACTCTGTCAGCAGTTTATTTTATATACAGTTGTAAACAGCAGCTTTCAATACTTTTGAATCACATCTAAATATAAATAATATTGTATCTCGCCCCCCCCACCAAAGGTTAATTTAATAATAATAATATATAATATTATGGGTTTATTGCTTGTCAAAATAAAAAGGTATTTCCTTCTAACCTTCTGTATTTTGAAAATTGATGTAACAGGAACCACACATTTTTATTTGGCCATAGCATATTGAAAAAAGAAAATAAGCAATTAAGTATGTTGACTTCAAAGTGAAGAGAATGAAGAAAAAATTTAAAATATGTAGCAATTAAAGTAATATCTTTAGGTTTGATAAATGCTTTATGCAGCATACTATTCAGAGAATTAGGGAATTGAATGAAAGCAAAGGATATGAAATTTATGTTATATGTTAATTACTTGCTATTTCATTTTTAACATTTTTTAAACTTTTTCCTATTGGCACCTGGAGGGAGAATTGATTTCTTGTTTTGGGAGTCTGGCTTGACCCTGCTGTTAGTTGTTTGAATGGTTTCCAATCAGATTGCCATTTGTAGGGAACTTTCTGTCATTGAAATGATGGAACCATTGCCACAAAGTTTGGGTTCTTGTGATTACTCGCTAGAGACCATTCCTGTTTTACCATGATACCTTGCAATAAGTTTGTGCTATTCTAAATTGTACTTGGCCAACAGTTAAATACGACTATTATAACTGGAATTTTGAGAGATTTGCTAAGTGAAGTGAAGAAACTAATTCTACTGCAAAGAAGAGGTACAACACCTTACTCATACAGAATAAATACCCTTAGTGACAGTCTTAAACAGTCTGTATAATGCTTTTTTGACTCTGGGTTGATGATAACTTCATAGAAATGGTACCAGTTTTACTTTATCTGGAGATAAAGTAAAAATAATGCAGCATTGAAAGAGGAAAGTCTGAAACATGTTAAAGAAAATCAAGTCTAAATAAAATAATGTCTGCTTTCAGATAATCTCAATAAAAAAAAGTAGTCTTCCTGACAAAAGCAAAATGGCTTCGTCATAATAATTAAAGGAATTTTATTAATATAACCATGTTTTTATAAATATGGTTTTTATGTTTATACTGTAAGGCATGTTGTTAGGTCATTTATGCATACAACTAAAAGCTTGTTATGTGAAAATACTTTTTCTTTTACTTTGAAATTATGTATTTCATATGTCTTATAACAAAAAGTATTTGTAATAAATGAGTTAATAACCTTTTTAATGCATCAAACTCTGTTGAACTCTCAGAAGTTTTTGCTGTGCTTCAATATAATTTCCAAATATAACTAAATTTGTAAAATTTTTTGGTGTTATGTATAAGTTCAACAGTGTAATTAGTCTATGTTTAGAAAATTATATTTTCAGCATCTTGCATCTAAATTTATTTCATACTATATTTTAGACATGAATGTTTTTCTTTTTTATGGAGCTGACTTTACAAAATATGAATATGATGATCAGATCCATTCAGTACCACTAAAAAAGTTCCACTTGAAGATTAATCACACTTTATAAAATAGATGTTCCAGGCGATTATACTCAGTATGATGCATGATTATGCACTGTTGCTTAGACACACTTTCCATAGATTCAACTGAACATAGACATCAGATACCAAGATAAAGTTTAAATAAACCAAATGTACAGATATCCGTAAGTGTGTGTTCAGGTGATTTCATGGGCATGTTAGAGGGTGAGGATGGTATATCAGTTTTGTTCTATATAGTTTATAGAAAAACTGCTGTGGATTTAGACGTGATTTCATGCTCTATCTTGTTGTAGCTTTACTTTCTTGGCATCCTGGCCATACATTGCAGGAATTTCATCTCATGTAGTTGTTGTCAGTATGTTCTTAATTTATAGTAACTAGAATTTACTTTGTATGATTTCTGATGTTTAAACTTCTTGTTATAGAAAAACCTGAAAACCAATCTAGACAAAAACATGTTACATTTTGTGCCATGTTAGACAGTTCCTTATAATTTTCTGGTTGGTAGCAAATTTTCTCTTTGTTGTTGTATTCTTTCAAGTACACGTAGGTCCAGTTCAGTGTTGTAACAAAATTTAATTTTTATATACAAGGTATTTTCTAAAGTTTTTTTGCAGCTTATCTTTCATCAATTGTTTGGAAAGCAATATGTGTGTTCATGGCTTATGTTTCTTTACAAGGGCAAGATCTTTGTGAATTATCATGTGCACAGTTAATAGGGATATGTGCAATTAATTAGGAATTACATCATTGGTGAATAAACGGTTTTATGAATGAACTATCATGCAAACTTTAGTAGCAGTAGTCTTGCATGGAGTAGGATGCTGTTTAAATGGTTTTACATTCTGATGTGGATGTGTTATTCTCTTCTTATCTGTGCTATTCACTGTAAGCTTTATTTATATAGTTGTCTATGAAAATGGTGGGACCTGGGATTCCATTTCTACTGTTTAACTGTGTGAATATCTTCCACCATTTTAATGTTAAATAGTTGAGAGTTCACTATAAACCAAACATATTGGTGTAAAACACTGTTTCCTGTGGTGCAGATTGTTCTTATAAAATGCTATTAGACCTCTGTATAACACATACATATTCAAAGAATGTTTAAGATTAAAAGTTACAACCTAGATTTTCAATATTAATTTTGCTTTTTTCTATGTATGCTTAGCTCATTACACAAGTCCTGTGGACCCAAATCTGTTTTCTCCAGGTTTGAATCTGACATCTGATAATGATGTTAAAGGTAAGGCTTCTAAGTTTTTTTATATATATATATATATATATATATATATAA
>NW_013669716.1:24798-25908 GCF_000517525.1 Limulus polyphemus
TATATTGTGACAAATTTGTATTATTTCTTAGTAATAGATGTACATCTATAGTTAATGTTTTTTGATGATTAGGTTTGAAAATTAAGTCAGTTCAAGCATATTAGAATTAAACCACTCTTGGATAGCTTGTTTAAGAATTATTACTTAGTTGTGGATCAGTGTTTCAAAATTCTTATAACTTCACTCATTCTTAAACTCTCTTAATTTACAATTAATCTGTTTATCAATGAAAACATCAACCTGTATTGAACTATTTATTAAGATTTCTGCTAGAGTTAAATGTATTTTTTTCTTCTTTTATTGATCACCTTTATTTTTTAAATAAATTTGTAGTCCATGTACCTTTATGATGTTTTTGTTACTTTTGCATTTCTCCTGCCTACTCAGTAGAACATTGTCTTCATTGGACTTTACTTTTGCTGTAGATGCCATGGTAGTGCAGATTGTGAAACTATCGGCACTGATATAAGCTTTTAAATGTCATTCTTGGGGCTCTTCATGAGTGCCATCTCATCGTACTGTTGGTTTTTATCTTTTGTCAGTCTTCTCTATTTGATCTTACATATAGAGGTTGTTTTCTTCTAGGATGAAGATTTTTTAGACATCATCTAAAGGAGAGGCTGTTCATTCACCTTTTTCAGCTGTAGGTGTCTTTGTAGATGATTCTGCTGCTTCACAAGAGGAGATGATGCCTCCATTTTCTTTGGATTTGAATTAAGAATTGATTTCTGACTCTTTGTTCTCTCTACTTTATAGTAGTTTCTAGATTCTTCACTCCATTTTTTTATGTTTTGAAGTTAAGAAATTATTATTGTTTGTTTTGAATGGAGGAATTAAATAAGAGTTAGTTTTCATTGTTGAATAAATTTTCTGCTTCACCTAAAGACATTTACCTCCCTGTCTTATTTGGTTTGATTTCTTTCTCCTAATTATAATCTAGTACAAAATTGTTAAACTTGACTTTAGGAAATAGAATAGTGAATTTTTTGATTGAATGACTTTATTTAACTCTTTCAGCATGGGCTCGGTCACTAGGACCAACCTTGTAACCATTTTGTGCTCGTTATAGTTTTCATGCTATAACTTTTAAATTAGTAAGCAAATGTTAAC
>NW_013669716.1:26350-27853 GCF_000517525.1 Limulus polyphemus
CCAGATAGTTATCAAACGTTTCTTATAAAAAAACTTTATATTTTATCTGTTATTTTCAGTAATTAATCTCTGTACTGGTTGGTAGATTTGACCGATCTCACAACCACCATAAAAAATTAGGAAATTAATATAAATTTTGCCTCTTTCATTTTATAAACTTAAAAATTATATTCAATAAATAAGGATTTGAATCATCAAAATATTTTGAAGTTGCCTACTGTACTTAATAAACCTAACTAAGTTTACCTGATGTCTTCTCAAACAAAATTTCTGTAGTTTTCAAAGAGATGTAATTTACCAGTTAAACTGAAAAAGAATGTGCAAAGAAACTAAAAAAACTTCTCAACTCTGTGGTTTATTTCTAAGTCTTCAAACTTCCCGTTGAATGCCTTTGGTCAATGCTACATGAGCTCCAACAGTAACTTTCCCATGAAACTATAAACTAGTGCTCAAACCTTCTATAAGGTTTGTTAATGCAACACTCATTTTGTGTCTTCATCACTTCTTCAAAAAATTGGCATGGACTGTTTTCATATCCTGGTGAATACCCTGTTATATGCTTACTTTCTTTAACCCTTTCGAGACGGGTCATGGGTGAAAGGCCATGTCATCTCGTTTGTTAACTTGCATTCAAAATTTTATTGAACTACTATTTCATGAATTTATGTCAGTAACTTTGGTATCGAACTGTAGATTATAATTCAAATTTTAGTACTATATATTACTCAATTTCTTAATATAAAAGCAAATATTAAGAAAACATAGATAAGAATTGCTTTTTGTGTGACTTGGTATGTTGAATGCAGCACTGGTTCAAATTAGATGTTTGTGATGTCAAAATACTATAAAGTCTGTAGTTTCGTACGAATTACAAACTCAAATTACCAATATTGACAAGAGCCTCTTATCTTTTCAATTTGCTAAGATATTGCTCATGTAATATATCAAACACAGTGGCACCTTGCCCACCTCTTTCCATTTTTGGAAATGCTCCGTTACATACACGTACATCTATATATGACATGAATAACCAAACAGAAGGTCAGAATGTCCCCCTAATGGCTCTCTCAGCCATTTTAACGGTTTTGGCACAATTTCTTTCTTTTGAACCAATATTTCAATGAGGTAGGGTGTGTCTTTAGTCTGCTAGAAATTTCATATTTTTTTAGACTAAAATACATCTTAGTTACTAAGCTTGATAGATTATAGTGGAATCCTATGGTATTAATGTAGTAATTTATGATTTTGTAGTTATTTAAATGTATATAGAAAATCTGAAAAAAGCTATTTTGTTTCATATCCTACATGTGTAAATTTTTTAAATGCTTAGCAACCTATGTCAAGTAGCAACTGAGTACCAAGATCGTAACTAGAAGAGATAATTGTTTGCTTTACTTCTTTAGTTACTGTTCTATGTTTTACAAATAATAAGTTTAAGAACTTATTTCAAAATAGCAATAATCTATATACATATATAATGTATCATAATTGAAATATGACTAT
>NW_013669716.1:28046-62330 GCF_000517525.1 Limulus polyphemus
GACTATTTTACAAAATATTAGTCTACTAAAACACAGTCAAAACAAGTTACTTTGTACAGACCAAAGGTCAGTTTTATGTTATTTGATATGGTAACATGAGTGCAAGTGAGCTGCATCATTGTAACTTCTGTATTTTTAGCCAGGTACAACTGAAAGTTCAATATAACAAAAATAATTAATATATATATATAAATGTATAATGTTATGAGATTTAAGCTATTTATTCTTAACATTTATGTTTTCGTGTTGTAATCTATGTTCATTCTGTGCTGAAAGAGTTAATGAAGTTTCATTGGGCAAAGTTTGTCATTTTGAAATTATCTGTAACTTGCATGCAAATCTTAAGTTGTTACATCTTTGCCCATAATTTCTTTGGTTTGGTCATCAATCTGTATTATTTCCATATTCTTTACTTTATTCACCAGATCTTACTTACTGTGTTAGATTCTGTTTTTGCTTATGAATACTGTTTTGTCTTATCTAATAGCTTCTTTTCTGGATATTTTGTATCCCCCTCTTTTTTATTACTAATGTTTTTTGTTTCTTTTCTGTATATTTTGTGTCCCTCTTTTTTTTTATTACTATTGTTTTTTTTTTTTCTTTCTGGACATTCCACTTTATGCTGTTGCTTGATTATACTTGTCAATGTTATAATTGAACATTCTATTCCAAAATATACTTACTGCCTCTCACACTACAGTTATTAATCGACTGCCAGGGTTTCTTCCTTTGCCCACCTAAGCATTGGTCTGATTTTTTTCTCGCTTGCTTCAGTCTTTTATACCACACTTAATTGCATTTGACAATATTGGTCTTGTAACACTCTCCACCTATTTCAATGCTCCCTCTATCCTGGTACTGTATATAAGCACCTCATAATGTTACCACTTTTTCTTGACAAAGTGTCACTGATGGGTTTCCTAGTGCTATGATCATTTGGAGACACTTTAAGCATTCTCCGTGTTAGCTAGTTGGTTTTCATTAAAAAAGAAAAAAACAAAAATCTTGTTTGATTAGCAAGCTAATTTATGGTATGAATTCCCAGATTATTATTTCTGGGACAGAGGCAAATCAGGTCTCTCCTATCCAACCTCTGATATCTGGTGTTGCACAACAATTGGGTAGGGGGGGGGGGTCACTCTCGGTTGAGACTGTCAGTGACCTTATACGTAGTGAGATGGAGACATATATTTGATTCAGTGGTGTTCCTCCAGGAGGCTCTAAGGCTGCAATTGAGGGCAATCCTTGACATTTAGATTTGCTCTTTCCAGTGCCTTCTTTTAGTCTGTTGGCTTCTCAGTTCCCCCTGCGGGATAGTGATAAGTTTAGACTTACAACTCTGGAATCCGGGGTTTGATTCCTTATAGTGGAAACAGCAGATAGCCCAATGTTACCTTGCTCTAACAAAACAAACTTACCTGACTAAATGTTGTTCCAAACAATAGTAATAAACACAGTCTTTAAATGCAATAAAAAACAAAAAGGAAGCCACTTTGGGATAAGCTGCCTATATTTTTGTTTTTCAGTTGATTCATGGAGAGTGAGATGTTTTGGGTCTTTCCCCAGTTGATTTTGAGCCTGCACCTTACCTGATGGTTAAAAGGTCTGGAAGTGAATATTTAGTTTTCTCTTCATCCAAGGACATTGTGGTTCATGCAGGGAGGTTTACTTATCTGACACGGTTGTTGGAACTTCGTGATTTAGCCTACCACTGCTAGGTGGAAACATATTCTGACTCTCAAATAAGACATCTGCTCTTCGAAATTAGGGGTTTTAAGGCAGAGTTTGTAGTTAATCTGAATAGACCAATGTCCCCTGGTGGGACAAGGTAAGTTTATGGACTTACAACTCTAAAATCCAATGTTTGTTTTCCTTACACTAATCTTTGTTGGAAGACTCTCAGGATCTCCAACTTCTTTGATGACAAGGTGGAACCATTGTTAGCAAGCACATTGGTTCGATTGTCAGCTTCTACATTCATCCTTGTTGTTGTTGGTGTCTTGAATTTCATCGGCTCCTACAGGGGGTCATAGTTCCGCTCCTAATCGAGGGTCCTGAACCCTGACATCAGCTCCTTAGTACATTGGTACCCAGAATAGATTCTGTCCATATCCAAGGGTTCCACTGCTCAGTGAGATCACTGCCAGCTGCGTCTGTAATTACTGTATACTTTCAGGGTCTGTGGGGGGTCGGCTCCGAGAATTTCTGGACATGTGGTAACCTTAACCATGGATCCATGAGCACTATTGGTCCTTGAGTTGGCATTTTTTGTGCACAAGGGTCAGGTACTTCAGTTCAAGGTTTTTACCTTTGGACTAGCACTTATTCATCAATTGTTAGAATATCACACCCTGATACTACTTTCAGAAACAACCAAGGCAGCCTTCATTTTCAGAGCTGAGACGTTTATCCTTGCTCCAATTCATTATGTCCTCAGTCTGTTTTTTTTCATCACGTCTCTCAGTCGGGCTCAGCTGACTCCCATCTGGCTCCATGCTATGGAACAGGAATCCCTGACTCTAACACATCTCTCCTTCTCCCATAGCACAGATGGTTCTTTCTCTTTTGAGAATGTGGGTGTCACTCGAATCCCTCATGCTTTTGGGATGAGAGCACAAGAGATTCTTTCAGTGGTCTTTATGCGACCAAGGGATCATAAACATCAATTCACTAGATTCCCCAGTTTGATTAGTCAGAATCATTCTTTGATCTCGAGAGGTTGTTAAGTCGGGACGCTACTGAGATATGGATTCCTCTGCTGCCACCTTGTCCAGAGTTCCATCTCTTCACAAATGCCTTGCTTCAGGGATAGGGTGCATATACCAACAATCAGGAATTCCGGGGTCTACACACGTATGATGAGGCTTCCCTACTCAATGTTTTAGGCCTTCTTGCTCTTCAGAAAGGCAATGCCTCATGGTCTGGGTTTATCAAGGGGACAATCGTTAGGCTTCACTCTGACATTTCTGTGGTCATGTGTTCTGTTTCTCATTGATGAGGCACTTGATCCAGGGCTCCTTGTTTTCAAATTTTGGACATCCTTTCTCGGGACCTCTCCTGTCATATCACCCTGTTAGCTTGCCATGTACCATGGATGATGACTGTGGTAGCAGATAAATTGTCTCAACCCAAACAGATTCACCCAACAGAATAGATGCTGCATCACAAAGTTCTGTTGGATTGGCTCTCATTTTGCAACTCTGATTGGTGGGTTGGCTGCTCATTGGAACACTCAACTACTGACAGTTTGGTCTCCAGTACCTCACCTTTGGTCTTTGGCAATAGATGCATTCCATTTAGACAGGATAGGATTACAACTCTAGGTTTTCCCTCCAATTCATATGTCACCCAAGGTACTAACTAGAATTTGTTCCAACCCATTGTCAGATCCTGTTGATAGCACCGATTTGGCATCTATACCCTGGTTTCTGCTTCTGCAGTACCTCCAGAAGTGTCCACCTCTTTCACTTCTTCTTAAGCCATCTTTGTGGAGACAGCCATGATTTGACATGGTACACCCAGCTATTGAGAAGCTTCAGGCATAGAGGTTAGGCAGTCTTTCGCATGGCACTGGGGTTTAATTTCTATGGTTGACGTGTATATGTCTCAGTCTTTGTTTAGTCCCACAATGGACGTTTATCAACGAAAATGACGCACATATTGGCAATGGTGTATTGAGAGGAGGTTGAACTCACTTAGATCAGAAGTGCTAACCATAAATCGTTTTTTGACCTGGCTTTTTAACAAAGAGTTTTTACACCTTCCACAATCGCCCTGTATAAGGTGGCCTTATTGACTACTGTTTGATACTCTCCAGATTCCTCAAGTCACTTTGGGTCCTTTGCCCCGAATGACCATTCCAGTTACTTAATTGGTATATTAATGTTACATTACATGACCTTTCTCAACACTTGTTTGTGATCTTATTCTCATATGCCATGTATCACTTTTATCTAAAGGTTTATTTTTCATTGCTGCTGACCTACATACATTGCTGGTCAGAATGTTTTGCACTGTTTGTCCACAGAATGCTTTATCATTCTACCTACATCCTCAGACTGGTTCTTCTTACCCAAGACACTGTCAGACAGGGAAGGGGATAAATCCTTTTTACCAATTCATCTGATCCCCTATTTTTCACTTCTATGACCAATCAGATTTTGATCATTGTTATGTTCAGTGAGGGTCTTGAAGGTTTTGTTGCCTGCACTAATGCCTTTCGAGGTGCTAGACAATGACTTTTAATTCATTGAGATCTTTCAGTTTTGCAGGATTTATCCCTGGTTACATTGACGAAGTGGGTACAAAATTGATCCATGTCGCTTATTCTGAGCTCTCTTTGAAGGCAAGGAGTCTTCTGCGAGTCCTCATGTTTAATCAGATTCGTCACATTTGTATGTGGATCTCCCCCAATGCTTTTATCTCTTATTATTTGCACGATCTGGTAGTATCTTCATCCGAGGGTTTTTGACTACCCCCTGTAGCTATCTTAACCAATTCCACTAGATTATACGGAGGGGTGAGTATTTTAATTGCTACACTTGTCTCTTTCAGGGTCCTTTAACTTGTTTTTACAGGGTCCCACTCAGTGGTGAGGGTTACTCAGCTAGGTGTGCTTTTATCAAACCAATTCCACACTAGCAACCACTAATTCAATATACCTTATCTAGGTTGCAACAGGCTTTGTAGAAATGGACTATCATGAGTAAAACATAAGGGGATCCTTCCTGTCCCTGCCAATCATTGGATTGAATAAATTGGGTTTAGTTTGCTTTTAAACATTTATGGAACTTGGTTCACCTATTGCACTGTTTCCAGAGCACTGTTCCTCAGGACTCCCCAATGCCCACCCAGATGAAGCTAGTGAGTCCTTACAACACCCAATTTCTAGTCACTGGGGTGGTGGACAGAGGCCTTTCTTCCAGAGTGTTAGAGTGAATTCCTCCACTCTTGGAGAAGAGGGCAAAGTTGGGGGCTCTCCTACCTGTGTCCCTGGATGTTTTTTTTTTTTCCCAGAAGTTGGTAGAAGAGGCAGCAGTGTACGTGGGAGCCTAATCATAATACTGGTTCAGATTTGATGCTCAGTGGATCGTAAAGCATCGCTCCCCTTCTCGTCATGATTAAAGTGGATCGTAAAGCATCACTCTATGGCAACAGGTTAGGATCCACTCATAAGTGTAAACATATATTGTTATCTTGTGGTCCAATTATCCTAGCCACCAATGTGGGATATAGGGACCATGGCTCTATAATTCCAACCCTGAGCAGTGGAACCTCGGGTAACTGGTTGGGGTCTGATCAACAGTGATGATAAATCATGTAAGATTCTACCCACAGTACATTAATTAAGTTCCATGTGAAGAACATACCTGTTCTGGAGGTAGTGCAGTTCCACCACTAGGGTGTTAATCTTTTATTGACACACCCATGATCTATGCAAATGCTTTCTGGCCCCTCCACCTTCTCACTGTGGGATTCTAGCTTTAGTGTGAGCAGAAGTTAGTATGCTTCGGAAGTTAATATTTTCTTAAATTGAAAATGTATTTCCAATAATACTTGCCTCCTCTCCCACTCTCTTGCCCTTTCTCCCCACTAAGAGCTGGTGTTAGAGACTGCGGATTGACTCAGTTTTGAAAAGTGATAACATTCTTTGAATGAGGTGCTTATATACAGTACCAGGATAGAGGATGCATTGATGTAGGTGAAGAGTGTCAAGAAACAAATATCGCCAAGAGCAATTAAGTGGGGTATAAAAGACTGGAGTAAAAAAATCAGACAAATGCTTTAATGGTCAAAGGAAGAAACCCTGGCAGTGGAGTAATAGTTGTAGTGTGGAAGGAGGTAAGTATTATTAGAAATATATTTTTGATTTAAGAAAATGTCGACTTATGCTAAACTGATCTGTGTAAACCCTTGTTATAACTATTTAACAAATGAATTTCAGTGCATTTATTATTGATATTTAAGATTATACAAAACTTACTCACATTTTTCTGTTTGTGAAATATTTTTCATGGAATATATATAAATGGATTTTTATACATTATTGACAAAATAGGGTAAAATGTAATAATGAAATTATTCAGCGAGAACAAAACATTATTAAGCATTTTGTTGCTTGCTTTTTTATATATATATGTAAATTTAATTATAGATTTAAAGGCAGTGCGTGGTCTCTGTGGGCTGAGAAATTTAGGGAACACCTGTTTTATGAATGCTGGCCTTCAGTGTCTTTTCAATAACAGACAATTGCTGGAGTTCTTCCTGGAAAAGTTTGATGCTGATGAGACCTTGAAAGATACCCTTACAGGAAAATTTGCTCATTTGATAGCCAAAGTTTGGAGTGGAAACTATACTGTACTTCATCCTTCTACATTTAAACAACTTTTGGGAGATTATCATCCACAGTTTAGAGATTTTAGACAGGTGTGTTAAAAAATGTTCATATTTATAGCAAATGCCTAACTTGAAATTGTGTGGCTCTTATGAAATCAAAAATGATAAACACAAGTACAGCTGTAGTTTTCTTCTTATTGTGCTCCATAAATTAGTAAGATCTATAGCTGTGACTGGATTTTATTTCCATCTTCTCAGCTGCAAATTCTGATTTGATGTAGTGCCAAAATTCTAATGGATGTCGTGTGGTTATTTTTGTCTTATAAAAGAAACCAAATAATATTTGTTGGTTTGATAATTTTATTTTATATTTTATGGCCATCCTAAGTGGTTCTTATTTTTTAAAAACTAGCTAGTACCTTACTACTACTACAACTTTGCATTTTTATTTGTATTTATACAGAATGTTCGATTTTGTGTCATTGTATTAATAAGTGCTTTTGATCAAAAAGAAGTTAACTTTATAGGCCAGTACTTAAAAGTTCATTAAATGAAGCCAATTCTACATATCCATGACTGGCAGTAGTTAATGTCATAAATCAATATATAAGGAAACTAAAACCTGTAATGATAAGAATATTGACTCACCAGCTACTTGTGGCTTATTTCTCCATGTTTCTTCAGTTGGTAAGGGCTCTGGATTTAGTACCTTGAATATTTGATAATTAAGAAATTTCAGTTTGCCTGCATAATGGTATAAGGATGTTATAATGTGGGGAAAAAAATCATCTATATACATGTATATGTGTGTGTGTGTTTATACAAATAGGATTACTTTCAGACTATATAAATTTGACAACAAAGTCTGGTTGTAAACAGGAGGATGGCTATGTCAGCAGTAGTGATGATGGTAGTGTATGGTTCTTTGACTGTAGGCAGCAGGGATCAGTAGTATTAAGGCAAAGAATTAGATGTTGGGGGAGTGTCCTGAGAAAAATACAGTTTTACTGTGCGGTTGCCAGAAAAATCTCCTTGCCAAGTGCCGAAGCTGAAACATGCAATTAAAGTAAAATCACATACAATGAAAAAAGATTAGATGCTGTCTTTTAAGTGTTAAGTGTTAATTTGAAATATACTTTTGCTTTGAGGAGGTTGAGGCTACTGTGGTAGAGCATTTTGTTGAGAGAGGGTTTCTATTTTTGTTAGTTTTCATAGGATTTAGAAGCTAACTTGATAACTCTGTTTTTAACTGTTGGGATGGTTGAACATTTATTAGTGTAAGGTGTAAGAGTGTAAGTATAAGAAGTGAAATACTATACTTAATGTATGGAGTTGGAGTTGGGATGGTTGAACATTTATCAGTGTAAGGTGTAAGAGTGTAAGTATAAGAAGTGAAATACTATACTTAATGTGTGGAGTTGGAGTTTTTGCAAATCACAGAAAGTATTGTCAGACATATTGCAAGTTTATCATACAGTCGTGTTCCAGTAGTGGTCAAATGAAAATTGTGTAGACAAGTAGGAATTTGGAAGTTTTACAGCTGTTAATATGATCTTCTATACATCAGAGGTAATTAATTCTTATGTGCATTTGTTGAAGAATTTCACTGAATTGTGAGTTCCAGGTGAATTGATTATTGAATTTGATACCAAAAAATTTAATTTTGTTTGTGAAGATGATGGGTGTGCCATATAATTTTAGTTTGACTTTCCTTAACATAGGAAATTTCATGGTTAAACTTTTGTGGAAAACAAATGGCTGAGTTTTTGAAGACTTGAGAACAATCTGCTGCTTTTTACGCTATGTTATGATTTGGTTGCCAGAAATCTGAAATCTTTTGTCTGCAAGTGGTGGTTTCCTAATATTCTCCATACTTTTATGTCATCAGCAGCATACTAAGAAATTATTGTTAAAGATTGAGAAGATATTCTAATTTATAAAGGAGGGAGGGAGTATAATGCTATTTTTGTTATTTGTTCTGCAGTTGAGATGTTAATGTTCTGAATTGAGATCTCCTAGAATGTGTGAGAATGTAAGCTTAGAACTGATTGAATGAAAGATGTATCAAGATTAGTTTTAAACATAAAGCGCTAAAATGATAATAAATAGAAAATTTGGAACATGCAGATTGCATAAAATAACTGTGTGAAGTAGAGCTTGGGTTTACTAGAGGGAGAATTTTGATATTTCTCCTGAAGAAGACAGCAATACCTCAACTACTTGGAGATTTGGTTTAGGCAGAATGTTATGATTTGTTGGCAAAGTTCCATTAATTCACATTTTTTGTAGCTTAAACCACCCTGGTTATTATTAAAAAAGATGCATAAACGTTTTTCTTACCTATGCTATGAGAACAGTTACACCTGTTGCATCATTGCATTATATGGTCACCAAGGGATATTGAATATGGATTCTGCATGGTTAATTAGAATTGTGCTTCTGCACATACCTGCTTCAGGTAGACTAGTGGGAACTTCATGATGTTAAGGTTACTGGAAGACTTGAAGTTGTCAGCAAAGAAGGCAACAGTATCTTGTACCACATGACATGGGTTTACATGGCTGGACAATCTTTTGGGGTCTTATGGGTGGCATCTGTATATGATTTCTGTATTAGTTCCTACTTGGGTGGGTCACTGGTTATTGGTTGTGTCTGGGTTGTGAATATAAGTTATTGGTTCTGTTGTGGTTTAAGTAGCTGCAGAGCATTGTTCTTTGATAAGCCTGGTAGTGGATGATTGGCAATAGTTTAGCCTCTGGAAGAAGCCTTGCTATAGACACTTGAGACTTGAAGGTATCAGATGCATCCTCTTTAGGAAGCAATATGGGAATCTCCACAGTTATTGCATTGGGTTTTCTTGTATTGTTTAGGGTGCTTGACAACATATTTTTGACATGAACAGCTGGTGTACTTGACTCAGGTGCTTCTGGTTACTCTGGTATGCCTGAACCATTGGCAGTTGAAACACTGCAGAACTGGGTTCAGAGTGAAGTTGGCTTTTTGTATGCTGTATCTCGCATACCACAGGACTACCCCAGCCTTGATGAGATGAGTTGCTTGTGGAGGCTCATGAAGAATATCCCTGATGAGAGGGTGAAGTCACTGGTCTTGAAGGACTTGATCATAGGTAACTTCACAATAGCATATTTCTGATTGGACATCAAGGTTAGGAGGATTCCACAGCTGATGATGGTTGTCTTGTGTGGGAAAGCCAGGCACGTGGACATTGAGCATTATCCTGTTGAAAGCTGAGGCTGGCTAGGACTTGTTAGTGTCTAGAGGCAAACAGATTTATGCTGCTTGAACATGACAATTTATGGCTAGTGAGGATTATTGTTGGTGTCTAGACACAGACAGAGTTGTACTGCTTGAGGAGGATAAGGTGTTGAAGACATCTTTGTGAAATGAGTTTACGTCATACTTAGGCACATTAAAAAGTAAGTGTATTCTTAAATAGTTGTATCATAAAATGTTATTATTGGAGCCTGTAGAACCATAAGGTGCTACTCTCTTTGTCTTCTTTAGCAGTATGAACTGAACTATAACATTTTCCTTTGTTATAATATAATTATTGATATGTCCTCTACCTTAGATGTCTCACTTATGATACATTTCTGTGTTATCAGTTTGAAGTAATGATTTTGGATTTTATAGTTTGATTTTGTATTATAAGTTCATTATTAAACTACATATGCCTATCATATTCCTTCCTTCATTCATTATCAAATATATAAAAAAATTATTATTATTATTATTTTTTTAACAGCATGACTGCCAAGAGTTTCTAGTTTTACTTCTGGACACCCTCCATCAACAACTAAATACTGCTTCCAACAAGAGTATTCAGTCAGATATTTCAGTGGAATGCAGCCAGTCAATGGGTTCTGTAGATGATAGGACAGCAGAGGTCGATCCTGATGAACAGAGATCAGACACTGAAAACCAAGAAGAAGATACTGAAGAACAAGAAACTAATGAGGATAGTCAAGTTATGGTTCAACCACTTGAAGTTCCAACAACTCAACCTCACCTATCAGAAAGCAGTTCTCATTCTGCTTCTCCTCGTAGCACTGATTCATTTAACTCTTGGGATGCAGCTAGTATTCGTTTGCAGCCTATTCCTGAAAATGTCAAGTCTTTCAGTGATGTAAATATTTCAAGTAATTTAAATTCCACACAATCTGAAAAGAAACTTAAGGTAATACAAGAGTCTTCTGAGTATGCCGACTTCAATCAAACTTTACTTGAAAATTCAAGTAACAACATTACTGATAACTCTACCAACATTATGCCTACAGAAAACTTAGTAACTACCCTGAAAAAATCTGAAACAGTTGACAATATTCATGAAGAGAAAAAAGAAAAATTAATGGAAAAGAACATTCTTGCTAGTCAACTTAATTATAGCAGAAAACTTCCAAACTTTGAAGATTTTATTAAAGAAACCAAAACTCTGAATACTAATGTACTTGTCACAGAAGAAATTAACAACCAGTTAAAGTTTGACAGTGAAAAATATCCAAAACTAGAACATATCAGACCTCGTGAAACTTTAGACAACCTTAGTTTTATTAACTTTGATCCTAAGGTCAATAATTTAAAACGGGTGAAAGAAACTAATGTCCTCTTAGAACATAAGGAACTGAATACTTGGCAAAACTCAACTGGTGAATGTAGTAGTATTGTAAAGAGACAAAAAATGGAAGAGAATCTAGATAGCTTAAAAACCAAAGAAAATAAGAACCCTTCAGAACTGATGGAAACTGAAAATCCTAATGGAGAAGAATCGGAGACATCAAGCCAGTCAGGTGATGTCCCTCTTCCTATATGTCAACAGGAGGGCCCATCTCTAGTGAATGATGACTTACTAGCTGCTAATGAATGGGAAAAATACTTGGATAAGAATCAATCAGTGGTAGTAGATGTTTTTCAAGGCCAGTTCAGAAGCACGGTAAGTTCATTTTATTTTTTATATAGTGAATTAAATATTCCTTACATAAGTGTCATAAAATATGCTCAAAGAATGGATTGTTACTAAAACGTGCACCAAAACAAGTATAAGAATTTAAACATTGTAAGAAAAGTTAAAATACATATTAATAAGAGTATAAGATATATAATTTCATAAAATGTATCTTGCATCAAAAGCTGGGTTACTCATTTTATATTTCTTTTTTTTGTTTTTCAGTTTATTTGACTTGTTATTCTTAGTAGTGTGTTTATACATTTTTTTTTCTTTCAACCTTTTGTTATTTAGTTGTTAATGTTGCATATTTAATTTTCCATACATTTTTTGGGTATGTTATGCCATATCTATTAAGGTTAATGTTTTCAATCTCTTAGTAACACATCCTTTTTTTATTATCAGAAAGGGTTTGTTAAATCTTTTGATTTGATGAGTTTAGTTCTTTACTAGTTTTCAGCTGCTTTTTTTGAAAGCTTAGACTGGTTTAATAATGTTTTTTATTATGGTTACTTTGTTGAAAAAGTAACTTAAGTAGAATTGAATTAAATTTTCCAAACATTCTTACCTCCTCTCACACAACAGCTATAACTGCCAGGGTTTCTTCCTTTGCCCATCTTAGTATTGGATGAAGAACACTCAAAGTATCTCCTAACGATCATAACACAGAGAAACCCTTTAGAGAACGCTTTGTCGAGAAAAAGTTATAACATTATCTGAATAAGGCACTTGTATACAGTACCAGCATAGAGGGTGCACTGATGTAGCTGGTGAGTATTACTAGACAAATATCACTAAGGGCATTTAAGTGGGGTATAAAAGACTTGAGCAACTGAGAAAAAATCAGAGTTATCTAGTTGATTTTCGTACAAAAATAGAATTTGGTCTTGTTTATGACTATTTTAGTGAGATGTCTAGAGTCTGTTGGATAAAAGCCCTACAAAAGTAGCCAATAATTGACAAGTTGTCTTTAAACTCATGGTTACTTCAGATACACATTATTTATTGTGACTCTTACAGGTGCTAAGAACCACTAGTTTAGTATCACCCACTAAACTCTCTACTTTAAAGTTTTTATAAATTATTGTTGTGTATTTTATTGGTTTTATAAACACTTTAGAAGGAATATTGTTTCACTTTCTACTTGCAAACACACATGCTTTGAGAAAGAAAGAGAAAAATCCATGGAAGGCAAAATAAAATAATTATTCAAGAATTGAAATAAGTAGTTGAACTACATTCTATATATTTTTTTTCATGTTTATTAACTTTACAACATACTGATAAAAAGAGAATTAAGTGCTTTTGGCAATCCTGAGGAGAGGTTTCATTATAGCTTTCAGTTACGTCTTTGTGTTGCTTATGGGAAACTCAAATATTCCAGCTTAGTGTTGGGAAATTAAAGAGTACCTTGATAGTGGATATAAGACCTGAACAAGGCACTACTTGTAGCTTTTTTATAGTAAGTGACTTAAAATGTTATGAAAACTTTGAACAGTTTTAAACAAATCTTTCAAAAATACCGAACAAGGATATACAAAAAACTGTTTTTGTGTGACAGAACTTAAAATGATAATTAAATAGATAATTTTAAACTAAAAAAATCAATTTTGGTTTCAAGGAAAGGTTAGCCATATTTGTCATGAATATATAACATAATTTTGACTAGCACCAAACACTGCTATTCTTTGTTATGCTTTTTTTTAAGTATCAGTAGACTGTTCATTGTGCACTCGGAGGATTAATTGTAATTGTGTATTTTATGATACTAGTATAAAATATAAAATTTATGTGATAATGAAATTTCACTTATATATACTTAACAGGTTATTTGTTCCGAGTGTGGACATGTTTCTGTTACCTATGAACCTTTTATGTATCTTCCTGTGCCACTCCCTTATGCTCTAGAACGACAGATAGGTAAGTTAAGTAAATAATAAACTTTTATTAACCAATAACACTTTGAACTATAAACATGTTCTTGAAGTAAAAAGCTATTTTATTTGTAATCTTTTTTTTTTTTTCTGTTCCCTTTTCAGGCAATGTATATGTGATAAGTTTGAGATTCTTTAGTTCTTTGATAAGGAAAAAAACTAAATGTCCTTCACTCCATTATAGATCTTAAGACATGTTTACAGAAGTCATGAGCATTTTGGGATTATTGAACTTTTGACAAAATTTCAGTAGTGGTTTTTCAAAGCTGTCTTTCTGTCTTTGTCAATTATATATATGTATCTATATAAACTTTTGGAAAACATAACACCTTGAAGTTGGAGGATGGGTGATGACCTTTATAGGTACATACCTTAAGTTCCCTTTTTGTGGGTAACGATTTAAAGGAGTTAGGCATGTGTTAATTTGGACACTAGTATTTATTAGAAACTTGGATGTAATAAAAGGGTTTTTGGGCACTTTTTCAGAATTCTCATTGTTTTACATTTTCAAAGCTGACAAAAGTATATCATTTATAGTCACTAAAACTGACAAATAATTGCTATTAAAGGTATTGATAAACTTTTAGAAATAAACACGTAATTTTGATGTTACTTATGAGATTTGGTATATTAAACTATGAAAAATCCTACGTAGAATTTAAATTAGAATGTGTTCGGAATGTGAGCTGAAGCCTTATTTTTGAAATGAATTTCAGAGTATTATGTTAACCACATTTTAAAAATAAAAAAATAATGCTTTCAAAGAGTTGTCCATTCTTCTTCAGATACAAACAGGGACGTCGAGAGCCAGCCCAGACCCCGGGGTCAGTAATATTGTCAGGCCACCCTTTCATTCTATTTATTAATTTTTGCTGATTTTTCATAAAAGAAATTTAGGTGATAAATTTATTCATGAATCCATGAAAAAGCAGTAGCCATTTTAGCTCATTAAGTAGTATGCATTTCTAGTGAGCTTTGGAATATCCCACTGCCAGACCCTGGGGCAGCTACACCTTGCCCTCCCCCTCTCATCAGCCTTGGACACAAACACAAAGTGCTTGAGCTTTTGGATAGTGTTTTGTATTTTTATAATCATGTTGGAATGATTCACAGTGTTAAGTTGTGATAGTTATCATTCTTTGTGTGCTTATGATAAGAAATTAGCTTTCAAATATTAAGAAATTATCTATTTTATAAACCATATTAATACGTTTTAGTGGCAGAGACTCTTTGCATTTAGTAAATTAAGGTCAGGTACTCAGATTTTACTAATAATCAGTTTTAATGTGTATATTTCATAACACTTACTAAAATATACAGTGCATTAGTAATTAAGGAAACTTTTTGCCTTTTAATATTTAGGATTAAGTTCATTATTTACACAAATATGTCAGTTTCAAGCTTAATGGAATTAGTTATGTCTAAGTCTAACATGTATCTAACAGAACTTACTGTGTGTCTGGTTTTAGTTAATGCACTGTAAACTTCCATGGTACTAATATTCAAGGATTTTCATGTAATATTGTATGTTATGACAAGCTTTGGTCTTCAAAATATAACAGTTGAATTATCTTCCATTACTTTTCTGTTCTTCATAACTTCCATTAGTAGATATAGAATATTATTGTAATATTAGTCACTAATTTTATCTTCATTAGATATTATGGTGTTCTTAAGAAGTTAGATAGTTCATCTGAAAGTGTCTTTACCTGGTATAGCAAACAAAATTTGTTTACTTGCACTCAAGTATGCATGCGTGCAAATTTCATCTGATCAATAACACTTTAAGTTTAAAATAAAGGTGTGGTCAGAAAAGGATTGAATGTGCGACTTAAAGGAACGAAATCAAAATTGGTGGCCATATTGGTAGCTACACTTACAGCATTGACAAGAATTTTACAGCAAATATTCATATATTAGTTAGCTAGGCCACCATCATTCCCCAAGTTGAACAAATGAATGGCTAACTAATGAATGAATAGTAGCATGCTCAATCCATTTTTGGCTGCAACTTTTTTTCACACCTAAGGTGTTTTTGATATCATGACTCTTTGTCAATACACACCAACAAACTACAGTAAGTATGAGAGTGACACTTGATAGTAACCAACTTTAGCTTTAGGATCGCAATTTTATTATTCAGAACAGACCTATAATTTACAGAATCAACCAGATTCTTTAAAATATATGATGATAGTTTTTCCTCTCGAACAGTGTTAATAATTTCTTTTATAGAAATGCCATGGAAACTAGATTAACAGTTTCTTGTCATCACCCCCCATGCACTCGGTATACCTGTATCAATCACTCATTATTATTTACGCTAATTGATTAAGCTAATATCACGTGATGCTAAATACTCTTTAATTAGGATAATTTCATAAAATTTAGTAAGTAAGTTGGCAGTGAATAATAATAATAATAATAATAATAATAACTTTCCACCTGTATGTTTCTTTGATTCTTTTGAAAACTTAATCTAGAAACTGTTAATCTGGTTTGCTTGGCTTAACTGAGACTTATGTGTATGCATGTGCTTTCATCCTATAATTTTGCTGCTCTAATTCATAATGACAAAAAAATAAAAATGGACCACCTTTCCTCTCAGGTGAAGCTGTTGTAAAAAAATTTTAGACCAATAGTTCACATGACTTTTTTGTGTAAGTATGCTCAAAATGTTTTGTCAAAACTAAGTTGGTTTTGTTGAATGTGGCTTATATTTAGACTAAATTTGACATCTAATTGTAGGCTATAAAGATCTATCAGTGTACCTAATTTGAAAAAGATCCATGAAAGTTAAGTTTGTGTTTCTATTAAATAAAATTTCCGTACTTTCGGTACAAAGAAAAAAACGGAGGGAATCATCAATAGATGCAGCACTTGAAATTTTTTTAGGCAGGATTAAAGTAAATTAATCTATGAGACCTTTTTCTTCTTTTTATTAGCTATATCTTTGTGCACCAGCAATACAAAGCATGGGAGCACGTATACCCCATTCAAATTTATTGCTCATCAGGATCTCTACCAGCCTACTCTCAAATTGAAATTATATTAGGCAGGATTAGAGTAAATTAATTTACGAGACCTTGGGCATGGTCAAATACATCAGTCAAAATGGTTTAACCACCTGCTCCAAAACTGTAATTATATTTCAAATCAATCAAGAGATGACGAAGTTATGAGTTTGTACTTTGAAGAAATCAAAACAAAAATACTCAGAGCCGTTCTATGAGCCACTATGCAGTGGCTAAAAATAGGAAGAAATTCAATCAGGATTGGAGATTTTATATCTTGAGTATTTCTTAATGCATTGCCTTGAAATTTGTTAGGTGAAATAAGGGTCCAGTAGAGCACATCCACTGAAAATGTGTGATAGTTTGGATTACCACAGACCAAGCTACAAAAGTAGAAAATTGCTGAACTGTCACCCCTGTTAATAACACACAGTGTATCCTGCAGGTTGTTTTGGCTGCACAACCCACTGCTGTGTGTCTTGATTAGTGTTAGTTTATTGCTGAAAAAATAATAGAAATAGACAGTTGTCATCTTTTATTACTATTTCTCATCTCTCTATCTAAGACATTCTATACTTCTCTTAGTCCTCTGGTTGGATTTACAATGCTAAAATCAGGGTTTAGATTTCTCTTAGCAGACACAGCAGATAGCCCAGTGTGGCTTTGCTATAAAAAAAAACACACATTTCATTCTTAATGGAATGATAGTGATTTTTAAGTGAATTTGTCTTACAATAAAGTGTGGTAAAATTTATGAAATTAATATTATGTTCACTCACTGTACTTTATTAGTGTTAAGTCGATTGTTTCTAAATCCCGTATTCAGAAAATAGATTTGTGGTTGTATGATTTGAATAATTGCCCCTACAATAATTCTGCTGTTAAGTGTGGTGTGTTGGAGGTTATACTAAAATCTGTGCATATAGTATATGTAAATTTGATATGATCTGGATTGATTTTTTTTTTAAAAAGGAAAAAATGTCAATACCTTTCGTATTATCACTATGTAAACTTTATGGTCATTATGCAGAAGTGATAACCATTCCTATTTTGATGGAATCATTCTGAATTGTAACCCCAGGTTCAGCCACTAATGTCACATCCTTTAAATTTAATTTTTTTTTGACATGTTGTTGGTTTGGTATAACACGACCCGGTAAACATTTTATACTGGTGAAATAAAACAATGACATCATTGATATTGTTGTTAAGATAAGCATTTGTACTCCTGTACAGCTGTACTATATTCAAACCACAATCAAATTCTTTTATAACATGGAAATCATAAATCATATTAGTTGTTAGGTCACTCACAAGTTGGGACTGCCATATTAGTTTCAATGAAAATGTATCAAAATGACAGCTATCTAGCCAAGAATGTATATCTGAAAAAGTACAAGTTAAATAGTTTCATATTGGGATGCCATCCTTATGACAAAGAAAGTGAAAAAAAATAGACAACAAAAAACTTAAATGATAGCAATAAGGTAAATTAAAGTTGAAAAAAAAATCATTCACAACAACGATAATACATGTAGTAATGACATATTGATAGTTAACCTTGGTACATTGAGTCACAACCCTAACTGTTACCAAGATACCACAAAAGTTAGAAATATAAAGAAAAAATCTACAAAAGAACAAGAATCAGACAAATTTAATTGTTAAATGATATTCGTAAACTAAACTAAAAGTGAAAATAACAAATAACATTGACAATTACACATGGCATTCTGCTATGCAATTGTTGCAAAAATGTAAGTTTCAACATACTTCCAATGTACATACATTAAATCACTCAAAATAAATGAAAACAATGAATTTTGTACACTTTAGGTTTCAGCATTGCTCATGGTGGGAAAGTGACTGCAGAAATTACATTATTCTGATTTTTCTACTCATTTTTTTTTAGTCACGCATTCTTATTTTACATCAATTAGCTTTGGCATCTATATCATGTTATAAAAATTGAGAAAAAAATGTATTTAGCAGAAATATATATGTAACATCTTGAAGATGCATATGTCAGTTTGTGTGATGTATTGTTATGACAAGCCTGTGGACTTCTAACACTCTGTAGCTTTGTGCTTAACTATAAACAGACAAGCAAATTAAAGGTATTTTCTGTTGTATTGTATCGGGAATAATAAATTACAGCAGAAATGTTTTTTAAAAGTTAAAAAATTTGTAACACAACAGGTTGATAGTGATGATTTATGGTTTTTAAAATTATATTTGTTAAAATACTAATACTTTTTAGTAATTTCAACCCATATAAGATGGTTGTTTATGTCTAAGATACCAATACATTTTGTTTCAAATAGGAACTATTATTTCTTATGTTATTTCATTTAAATTTAAGGTACTGATAAGATCTTCAAATCAAAATTTACCCTATGTACATGGGACCAAGCCCATGATTAATGTTTACTCTTATCCTGCATTTATCTTCATAAAATTTGGTAAGCTGTTAGTAAACATTAAAAGTATGTTGTACACAAAAAATCAGAATTCTAATAAAATATTTTTTTCAAATACTGGATTTACTTTAGTTAGTCTGACTAGCCTAAATGCAAGTTGGTTTTCTTGTTAAGAATATAAATGCTTTTTTTAATTTTTCATATTTCGTCAGTATAACCTCTAGATTCTCCTAAATTAGTATCAAAGGTTTTCATAGTAAAACTATATTTTATCTACCTACATGGGTTTGGTCCATTTGACCAACCTTGTAACCACCACAAAAACATGAAATCTAAATTCTCCTTTTTTCTTTCTAGAATGGTTGCAGATTCTAACAGAAAATTAGAGTTATTTATCATAAAACTTTCATTCTTCTATTCTTTTCACAATTATTTTAATTTTATTCTTTTATTGATCTTTGCACTGTGTCTAACTACTATATTTGCATAAAAAAAGTTAAATCACTCAACAAGCACCTATCTCAAGTCAAGTGAATTGTGTAATTCACAAGCATCTCATTGAGAAATTTTTATATTTAATATTTCATTTATGTTTTTTATCTGACCTAATAAGTTTCTATTTTTTACATTTCAGTTACTTTCTATAATAATAAATAAAAAATGCATGAAAGAACAAGAAATTTAGTACTAGTGTTTTACCTCTTGTTTTTTTACTTTCATCACTGATGAAACTAAGCTTTAACTTGCTGTAATGATGGTAGTAGTATATAAAATAACTTTTCTTTATTTCAGATATTCAAACCCCTATTTTGGCTCCATGCTGCTACCTAGAATTACATTTGGTTGAGTCAAAATTTGAGGGATTTGTAGTTTGAGTAGTTTGTCCACAGTATCTCCAGTCTTGTTTCTTTACTTTTTTTTTACAGTCTCTGTTTGCAGGTTTTAAATTCCCAATTTTAAATTGACTTTGTTTGGTTTTTTTTGTATGCTCAACTATAGACAAAGGATTACTGGATATGGTAGCTAACTTTATACATTGTAATGATAATAAGCATAGCTAGTAGCTAGCTGATACAGTTTATGACGATTTATGGTAGCTAACTTTATACATTGTAATAAGCATAGCTGGTAGCTAGCTGATAAGGTTTATGATGATTTATGGTAGCTACCTTTATACATTGTAATGATAATAAGCATAGCTAGTAGCTAGCTGATATGGTTTATGACGATTTATGGTAGCTATTGACTATTTGATCACGTTAGTTCGAGATGTAAAATGTTAAGCTGCAGCTGGATA
This sequence comes from Limulus polyphemus, assembly GCF_000517525.1. Classification (NCBI taxonomy): domain Eukaryota; kingdom Metazoa; phylum Arthropoda; class Merostomata; order Xiphosura; family Limulidae; genus Limulus; species Limulus polyphemus. Next base: position 48,011 of record NW_013669716.1, read on the forward strand.
TTGTCATGGAGATTTGTTTGAGAATACAGTGAGCATCTATAGTTTCCGTGTTACTAAATTCTCTCTATATAATGCATAGCAATGGGCAAATATATTCCTAGACTAAAACACAATCCTCACTAAGCAAGTATAAAATCTTACCAGTAGAAAAGTAGCCTTTTCAAATAAAACATACGTCTTAAACATTGATTTAAATAAACCTATATGTCTCTTAAGGTAATTGTTCTACAAATGTGTGTAATCAGATTTAATGTTATGTGTATTGATTTTTTTTTTGACTTCTTCATACATAACAAAGCCACTGATTGTATAGTGTACAAAGCATTGAGTATCTATATATAACAGTCATCTAATGTTCCTCTGTTATTGGCTGATAATTCCTGTTTCACTCTGTATTTAATTTTTTAAAAGAACAACAGATACTTGTAAGAAAGCTAATTTCAAGGAGTAATGGTAACATTATTTACACTAGAATTATGTTTTTTAGTTTATGTACAATATAGAAGAAACAAATCAACTTTTCAATATCCCTACAACCTTTGCAGTACCTTATTTTTAATATTCTACAAAGGGTTTGAATGCAATATACCATGCCATTTTTTGGTTATAGGTTGGCAAAAGAATAATAATAAGAGGAATTACAAATGTGCCATTTTGAGCAGATTTTCTTTTTCTTGCAAGTCTAATATGTATACTAACATGAAAGTGGTTATGCAGCAACCCTCCAACAATAGGAGTGTGACACTACCCTTATCATAACTAACACCCTCTTTAATCTTGCGGCTGTTAACCACTTCTCGATTGGCAGTCTTATTGAATAGACATGTTTTCACTCACAATTTGATTAATTTATCCACTTATCCCTATTTGGACTCGCAGCATTTAGAGTTGCTTCTCCCTTTGTGGGGATAAAACCCAGATATTTTGAGTACCTTTTCCAAGACACAGTTTTCCTATATTTGTCATACTCTGACCATCCTTCTCTATTCATTATCCTCCCATCACCTTTTGTCTGAGGCCATTCATCATTTCCCTGAGGGTTTTCAGATAATACTCAGAATCTCCTTTTTGCTATCATAGCACACCTTTCCTTTTCAGCCCTGGCATTACAGAGTAGCTGCTCTGCAGTTGGGAACTTCTTGGTCCAAGACACCCTTTCATCTCAGGTTTGTTTATCTTCTACTTCATTGCATTTCTTGGAATGAGAGGTTTTGGGAAGTATCTCTGACAAGTTGGAGTCGAGGATTGAGTCAGCTCATCTGCACACTTCCTTGGCATCTTAGTTATCCCTTCAACCTCTTCCCATCCCTGTGTCTAGCCCCCTTTCTAATCCCTTACTGGTTCTGACTGCTTGGGTGTTTGTTGTTTGCCATAGATATAGACAGGCATAATTTTCAGGGCACCCAATGTTGGTGACTATGTTCTCAGGTCAGAAGTCTTCTTATGCTCATACAATACTTGGTTCATCTCGGTGTTTTTCATCCTCACCTTCTTCTACTGCATGAGAGATTCTCTCTCTTTTGGGGATGTGGGCTTCTCTAGAAACCCTTATTTCACTTGGTCGTGCCCACATGTGCCATCTTCAATGAGTTTTGATAGACCAGTGGAACCTTGTTCAGGATCTTTTAGATGCCCCTCTTACTCTCTCCTTTCCTTACAGACCAGTTTTGCCTGGTGCTTGGATTGGGACAACACCACTGTTGGTGTTTCTCTTCTCTCTCCTCATCCAGAATGTCACCTTTTATGGATGCTTCTTTTTCCGGTTGGGGGCATACCTTGACACTCGGGAGGTTTCGGGATGTTGGACTCTCTCTGAGTCCTCTCTCCATATCAATCTCTTGGAACTTCTTGCTGTTCATCGAGCCTTACTTCATTTTCTGCAGGATCTTCAGGACTGGTTGGTAATAGTCCAGTTCAACAATTCTACGGTGGTCTTGTACATCACCAGGCAAAGGTGAACTCATCAAGAGGCCTGTGTTTTCAAACATTGGATCTTCTGTACTGGGCCCACAGCCATCACATCACTTTGTTGGCATGTCATATTCCGGGTGCCCTGAATCTGGTTGTGGATCAGTTATCCAATCCCAACAATATTCTTCCTACAGAATTATTTTTGAATCCTCACATTTTTTGGTGCTTGTGTACCAGATTTGGACTTTGCCACTCATCCCAATACACATTTTCCCTGATTTTGGTCTCCTGTTCCTCATCCTTTGGCAGGAGCAGTTGATGTTCTCAGTCAGGATTGGACAGGTTGGTACCTATATATGTATTCACCTATTTGTCTCCTCCTAAGGGTCCTTGCCATAATTCAGACCACTTCATTTTGTGTTCTGTTGGTGGCTCCATATTGGTCAACTCAAACATGGTTTCCTCTGTTGTACTGGCTTTTGGTGTCACCCCCTTCCCCTCCTTTATCTCCAACATTCTTTTGTCATCTGTCTGTTACAATGGACAGATATCTTCACATGTGGCTTTTGTCCAGTCCCTCACCAGAAGGGCCAGACTTTCTCGATGGGTAGCTTCCTTTGTTTCCTATCCAGTTCATCCTTACTCCATGGCAATTTAACAACATAAATGGCACATGTACCACTGTTAGTCTGTCAGACAGGGTTATTATCCTTCCTGCCTTACTGTTCCACACGTAATGTCCTTTTTGACAGGGGCCTTTCAGTTTCCTGTGTTGCAGGCTATTGGGCGATGTTATCTGCCATGTTTAGGTTTACCAAATTTGCTTGTGTTTTCTAGTCATCAGTCTTATCCCTGTTGCTTCATTTCTTCTGATTGGAACTTCAATGTAGTTCTCCATTTGAACCTATGTCTTCATGTCTGTTATATCACCTTTTCTCGAAGTCCCTGTTTTTGCTGATGTTGATGTGTGGACATTGTCATTCCGATGTGTTTGCAATTGATGTTTGCTGCCTTTTGTTTTATAAGTCCAATGTTTTCTTCTTTCCTGGATATTCTTTTATGTCAAAAACTTTGGCTGCCTAAGAGGGTAATTCTACCTTTTACATCTAATTCCCTTAGCTCCATATCCTATCTTTATGACTGCTTCGATCCCAACCATCTCCTTTGTTAGGGTCATGGCTTTTCGATGGTATATGACATGCGCTGCTACCTTCTGTGATCCCCGAGTCCATTTATTTATTCCATGGGAACTTAACCTCTCCTGTGATCTTTCTCCCATTGCTCTTATAGGTTGGATTCGCCTGGCGTATTCTTCCCTTTCTCTTTATGATTGTCAACGTTTTCAGATTTGGATGATGCACTCTGTCAGTGTGATTACTCTGCTTTTCAATATGGGGTAATCCAGTCACCCATTGCACTGTCTCTGGTGCTGCAGTCCTCCTGTCTGCCAGATGCTGGTTCCTGGGGATATGGTGTTAGTTGGAGCCGGATCAGCCACATAAGTCCTCACATGGTTGATGGGTACCCTCCTTCTACCATGGACTGTATGATAAATTCCTAATGCCGCTAGATTTTTGACTGGAGATGCAAACCCGCAATGCCCTCTCTCTTCCTACTGTCCTCTAGATTTCGGTTCTCAGTGAAGGTTGGAGCTGGACAAGACACATGAATTTCTGTAGGTGTAAGGTCAGTACTCTCCTTCTACTGAGGACTGGATGAAGAATTCCCAATGCTGCCAGGCTTTGGACTGGAGATGAACATCCACATGGGCCCTCCACCTTCCTACCATTGGCTGGATGTCAGTTCCCAGTGGATCCAGTGTTGATTGTGTCAGAGATGTTACGATAGGGGTAGTGTCATACTCCTATTTTTGGAGGGTTGCTGCACAATCAAATACATGTTAGTATGCAGATATCTCACGTTAACACATGTGAGGGTAAGTGTGAGTATCGAGGCTAATGGGGAGCAAAAGTTTGTGCCAATAAAGGCCAGTATAAATCGAGAAATCTTTTTGTGAGAAGCGATATCTATCAGAAATATATTTTCAGTTTAAAAAAATGTTAACTTTTCTCTATCAAATACAAAGATAATGCTCTCTTTCAGCTATCACCTACATGCCTGTTGGAAGTTCACCACCTGTTAGGTATTTGGTGACAGTGCATAAGAATGCTCGAGTCCAGCAGCTTCGAGAAGTGCTACTCTCCATGATCCAACAAGATGGTCATGCACTTGATGATGTAATTCTAGCTGAAGTGTTTGATAACCACATCTCCCGTATATTAGTAAGTTGTTATTGTTATAGACTTATTTTTATACCAATTTTAACTTCAAGTATTTTTTTTCAGAATATATTTTTATCTTTTGTCTGGAAGTAGTGTCATAAAAAAAAGTAAGTAGATTCCTTTTGTTTTTTCAGCTTGTAAGTTTTTATAAAAAAAAACATTAGAAATATAATTATTATTTTGTGTAGAAGAGGAAGAAGAATAAAATAAGAGAAATAGCTGTTGCTAAAGTATCTGTTTGAAGTTCATTTTAATATTAAAGTATTATTTATGTCCAATTTTAATGACAGTTTGACATCTTTTTAGTGCTATTAAATGTTTTCTTTGCTTTTCTTGGCTCAACTACAATTTTCATTCTTACAGATACACATAACTAAGATCTCTCATTCAGATGGCTGAGTCACTCCAGTTGTAAGGAATGTATGCTAATATACCTCAGTTTCATCTTATCAAAGAAGAGTACTTATGAGAATTAATGTGAACCATAAATCATTACTTGTAACATTCATACTTTTTGTAGAAAAAAGTAGAAAACCCATACAGAATATAAAGTGGCCTAAGCCTTATACTGTTGCAGTGAAACGGCTTGATGTATTGAAAATCCAAGTGCATCATTATGAGAGTTAGTGAATCATCATTATTTGTCAGTTTCCTAATTTTCTGCTAAACAGAAATTTTGTGAAGCTTTTCAACTATTTCTGTTATTGGGGCTGCAATAGTTAAGCAGTGTTTTAATAATATAATACATTTAGTCTTAAGAAAATATTTGAAATTTCAGAAACTCTAGAGCCTTTTATAAAAAATTAAAACAATTATAACTGAGGTTAGAAAATTAAGAAAATGTAAAGTAAACACTTATTGTAACAAGTAGGATATATTTGCAACTGAATTTGAGCCAAAGAAACATACTTTTTTTAAAATATTTTTTTCCTATGTTTATTTTAATTTCAAAAATAGTACAGTAGAGCTAAGTATGTATGTAATTATTGTTTTATTAGAAAAAATGTGTTTTTAGGAACAATTATGTATCCATACCAATGTCATTTTGTGAAATATACCATTTTTGAAATAAAAGTTACCTCAGGAATCTTAAGATAAAGCTTATGCTTCATTAGTTCCAAATGAAATCTTTAATACTTTATTTGGAGTTCTGAATTTTTTCTTTAATTCATTCCTTAAGAGGTTTTTGTGTATAAACACTTTAAATATCCATTTTTTGTTTGATAATGGTTAAGTTAGTTGTGGAAAAATATGTACTGAGGAGTAACATGGTGAAAGATATTGAATTGTATTTACATGTTATGATTGTCTGTGAATTGTAAAAATGCACATGTTTTTAGGGAAAACTTTATGGAGGATCATTACATACCCTCTTTTCTTTATCTTTTAAGGAGGACAATATGTTGGTTCGGTATATCAATGATACTAACAGGATAGTATATGGTTTTCAATATGCATCTCCTCCAAAGATTACATCTCCAACAGAAGTTTGTAACCTAGAATTATTGCCTTTATCACATGGTACTTCTAATGATGCATGTTGCACAGTGGTTAATGCTCAAAGAAGTGATGATCTTGAACCTGATAAAGGTGGGGGTGATGATGGGTCAAATGAATATGATAGTGCAAGGAAAGGAGAGTGTAATGAAGTCAACAGTGAAAAGTTTAATGAAAATCAAGTGGACAAGCAGACAAATGAAAATAGCCAGAAATTGAAACAGTGGTCTTCTTGTACTATCTGTTTAGAAGAAATGGCCGATAGTGACCTGATGACTCATCCTTCTTGTCAGTGTATCTTGTGTCACAACTGTATAGAGGTAAAGTTTATAAATTTTAGTTTTTTCCCTTCATAACTGCATTAAACTAAGGCATTTTTGATAAGTTAGCTTTGATATCACAACATCCATAAATAAATCATTTGTAAAAACTAAATGAAAACTGTTATGGCAGTAACAGAAACCTTAATTCTGTTATAATAAAACCAACATACAAATGTGACAATGATCATAGTTCACAAAAGAAATACAAAATACATCATCTAAGCATCATCAGTTTAGAATTATTAATTTCTACACAATAAACTAGTTTATTAAACCACCAATGACAAAGTGTATTTTTTTTTTACAAACTAACCAAATTATTAATAAAGTTATAGTTTTTAATGCTTAAACAAGCATGATCACCTGTACTGTTATATTTAAGAAAGTTATAGTCTGGCAAACCAGGGTTTGCAATAGTACTGGTGGTACCAGATTGCCGGTATCAGTACCTATACTCAAGCATCTCTAATCATGTGACTTGAGCAGATGGAAATTCAACTATTCTGCCTTGTGTGTTCTCATGATAATTTTTTCACATCAAACCAAATTGTCAAGTATCTGTAACCACATGTGGTATGATGACTATGGCAATGAATCAGTTGAAATCGGCTTTCTATTGGTTATAAATTTAATGGGAGTTGACCCTCAGAAAAATCTATTAGCAAATTGTAAATTAGAGCATGTCAGAGGTAGGCATGGAAAGTGGTTTCTGAATTTTCATTGATTGCTCTTTAGCCCCATAAGATTGAAGAATATAAAAATATACCTTCAGAATATCAATGATGAAATTATGAAGAATATTTTGTGTTACATTTTGTAGTTTTCTAAGGGGTGGACGAAAAAATCCAGAAGAGGAGACAGTTCAAGAACAAATATCCAAATTCTCATACTAGGGGAATTTGAGCTTGTTTTTGAATATTCCTTTATACAATTAAGAACTTAAAACTTATATAATATTCAAATTTGATTTACTATCTATGGTTTGATGTCCAGTTTGTTTGTATACCATGATAGTTAAGCAGTTTGACCTACCAGCATGCTAAGGGTTAATCATGCATGCACCTACCTGACATGCAATCAGTCATATAAGCACATTCACGTTCTCTTCCAGAGCTTGAGTCACCATTTTCCCATATTTCATGCTATTGCCAGTTTTCACAGTGAGATTCGCTTTATCGACTGAAGTATGAACTCAAAACTACCACATCAAACATTTATAATTTTGTGAAAAGCAAAACTAGAATACCAGAGGAGGCATTCAGTTAAAACTCCAAAGATGGGACATGTGATAACAGATATTATTCTCAACATACGATATACTACAAGCTAGTACTACCGGTACTGATACCAACTGCAAACCCTGTGGCAAACATTAAATGCTTATGTTTATCATGCTATGTCATTTATTAACATTATTTAGAAAGTTGATGATGAAGAAACACAGCCTTTTCTAGAATTACATTTTCTCTACATACATTTCATGAAATGGGCTAGGAACTCCAGAAACCAATTAAAATTAATGCAGTCCTCCAAATTTCAAAAAGCAATTGATTTATTATCCAAACTACTTTATCTTTAGATAGTCTTAAATCCCACAATGATTATTAAATTCCAACTTTTGGTTCTGCTCTTAGTACAAATACCATGGCCCCTCAAATTGCCAGTATCAGTTTATGGGTGAATTTCAAGGCCACTTTTATAGAAATGTGCTGTATAATCACACATTTGGAAAAATATTTGATAAAGTTTTCCTTATTTGGACTGTTAGTGCTAGATTACTTCAAGATATTTACTTCATACAATATTCTGTTACTTTCCATAAATTTAGTTTACTGCTATCTCAACAGATAAATGTTATTGAAGTCCCTGAATGTTTGCTTAACTGATTTATGTAGAAACTCCAATCTGCCAGACTGCATACAATGAAAAACTATGACATCAAACTCTGTGTAAAAAAACTGCACTAATAAAAAACCTTAAAATATGCACAGAGAAGCTTTAAAAATTTTGAAAAGATTAAAATTAAGAAGTTAAAAATAACATTCAGAAGAAAACTACCTTTAAAGTTTAACTGTAAAGACCATGTATGTTCAGCAGATATTTTCTTGTAGCTACCTAATATCTAAAACCCCAGGGGCATCTGGTCACTTGGTAGATATGTGGAATCTTGTTCTATTCCTCACTCAGTACAATGCTAGTGTAATTGACATTTGGTGGGCTTTAATGTACAAATTGTTGAAGAAGGTCCCAGCAGTAGTCTAGACCAGAATTTCTTGTTTGTTAGCCCATGACCAGTACAGTTTATTATTCAGAGTAGTCCACAATTCTAAATTTGAAATACAGAATATTATACTGTTTTGAGGACAAGTCCAATGTTTCCTCAGACAACCCCCAAAATGATTGTATTCAATGATGTGTGGTTATCACATAAAAAAAAAGCAAAAGCAGATGTACATTTTCACAACAAAACATGTTAAAACGACATGTAATCTGTGTCCTACATTCTTTTTAGTTGTTACTTCTTTACTTTTTTTATGTAGTAGTAAAACACTTGCATACCAATTGTTATCTGAATATAAATAGATAATTAACACAGTGTTGGAAAGTTAGTTCAAAGTAAATGTATATATATATATGTAGTTGTATACGTGTAACCTTAAGAGATGTATACGATTTAATTGAAATAATTCACAACTGTTTTCTTGTCTTAGATTTCTTGCAGACATTATGGCGGAGACTCACTAATATGTCCAGTAAGTATGCAAGGTGATAAGCTCTGTTATGTGAATTTGTGTGGATGTACATAGGTATAGATAATTAAAAATATATGCACTAGCCTGAAAAGTACATTTTCCAAATGGTTCATGACAATTTTTGTTTCCAGCTTACGATTGTGTTCTATGGTTTTGCATTAAGAATAAATATAAAGTTCATAGTTAATTCAAAAGAAAATATATTTTTCTGGAACTTTATTTAAACTTACTTTCCAAAACCTAATAAAGTTCTATGCTGGATCAGAGCTGGGTGATTTAATTGATCACCTATTAGTAGCAATTAAATTGATTAGTCATGTAAACTAATTAATTATTTTCAATTATGGTTAAATCAATTATCATGAAATTAGTGTTTCCAGTTGCTACTAATTTTGATTATTCCAACTATTCAAGTAATCCAAATTTTGCTATGATTTTTTGTTTGTTACTGAGCTGTTCAGCATTAGCCTTATAAATTGTTGTTGTGGTTTTTTTACTTGAAGTTTGTTCAGCTTTGGTGATTTGGGGGAGGGATCTCATAATTCACAGATCTCAGGTTTGATTTCCATTGCCAACAAACTTATTCACTCCATTTTTGTTATGGCAAAGCTACTAAGGCTAGCTGCCACTGTCACAATTTTGAACTGCTGAGCAGAAGGAAAACAACTGGCTGGCAGCATCTGCTGCTAACTTTTTCTTTTTGAGTTGCTGATTAGAGGAAAGGCAACAGGCTGGCATCACCTGATTAATTGGTTAACAAATACCACTAATTGCCCAGATGTTCTATAAAAACTGAGATTTGAATTCAGCTCTATATTTTAAATACTTGAAAATATATCCCATTTCCTATCACTTGAAAAACATAAAAAATATATTTGTAATAGCGTGGAGAAAATGTTCCGTATAATTTGGAACAAACTCTCATTCACTTATTTATTTTATCCAATATAAATCTAAAAACCTGTTTAGCACTTACTGCCCCGTGTTGTTACTGTGGATTGTTTATAAATAATCCTGTATATATTCTGTTTGTTTCTTCTAGTACCAATGGCATGCAAAGTCTGCCAAGACAAGTTGCACCATTACATATGAAATATTGAAAGAAAATTTAAATCTGTAAACACTTCTTTCAAAAAAGTACTTATATTTGTACTTAGTACGTGAAAAAAGTTCCATATGCTGTTAATTTCTAAAACACGGAGTATGTGTTTGATTTATTTATGATTTTATATATGTCCCTTGGATCTAACTCTTTTTTTTGTCATAAAAAAAAATAATACTTTGAAGGAGACAAAGCTCATTTAAAGTTTGTACATTTATTTTAGGAGCTGATGTATCATACAGTAATTTGTAGATAATTTATATTGCAGGATATGTAGCAGAATTTTGTAAGAATATTAAATGTGAACAGAGAAGAGTTAGACATAATAGTGACAGAGCATTGGTATGTTAGGTCTAGCTTTTGTAATGAACAAGCTAAAATGTAATTCAAATATGTCTTAATTTGATTTATTTAAATGTAGAAAATTTCATAATTATTGAAAAGAAATTTATTATGTACTTTGTTTCAATACCAAAGTACAAATTTTAATGAACATCTATGGCACTGAATTAAATGCATGCAGGCTCATTGGATAATTTTGACAGTTTCATAATTTTTAATGAATACTTGCCTCTTCAATCGGGTAAAGTAAAATACAAGAAAAATATGTTTATCTAGATGAAATAAAGTAGAACATAAATGAAAATAATGATTTTACTAATTTGTTTAGGAGTTTTTCTATTTGGTTACAATAGAGAGACAGTGCTAAAAAAATCTAAACTTTCAGTGTATTAGTCAATGAGACAACAAAAACCAAAATAATAAAACAAAACTTAAAACTACAAAGTACTACTTTGAACAAAAAGAACAATAAAAAGTTGAAACTTAATAACTGCTCAATTATTTCTTTAGTTTTTTTTTTATTTAATGCTGAACAAATCAGCAGTTGGTGTTTTAAGTTAATATGTCCATGCACTGTTAATGTCTGTTTTCTACAGAAACAAGCATCATGTAAACTATGAAATGTGTAGCATCGACTATAAAAAATTGGACATTTTTAAATCTCTGTATACAAATTTGTTTTCTATATTTTGAGAAAGAGTTTATAAAATGTGATGTGTGTTGTCCAAAATTCATTAAAAATTCTTATGAGTTAGAAGTAGATGCACAAAAATTGCTCAGCATTTTTTTCTTATAGTATTGTACAAATGTTTAGAATCATATTATGCTTCGCTTGATTAGACATCATAGTTTGAGTGAAACATCATCTTTTTTGGTGGAGTACCAAAGTAGATATCTCAGCTTGAGTGAAATGTCTTCTCTCGGTGGATCATTTTAATTTTGGACATTTTATTCTTATATGATACTCAATAGAGAATAACAGTATCACTTTTTTAATTGAACAATAGTATAATTTTCTCAAATGTTTGAATTGCTATTTTTTTATTTAATAGTTTCATTTTTTGCATTTTTGTTTAAATTTATTATCTGCAGGTTTGTAGTGTACCTGTAAAACCAGAAGAAGAATTTGTTCCTAACAGTATAGCTTCTGACTATAAATACAAAGTTAGGTGAGTTGTAAAAGTTGATTCAAAGAATGCATTTGTGGGATTTCTTTGTAGTTTTTAAGTAAAAATTAGCCTTTGTGACTAATTAATTGATTTCCTTATTTGTAGGTAATAACACTGCTCTAGGTTCTGATATGATTGATAAATGACTTTGAAATTGGAGAGATAGATTAAAATATGAAAAATAAAGCATAATATGTTCAGAACACAAAAAGAAAAAGGTGCAATTTATCTGGGTAGTATTAAGCTTACATCTGATAAAATCAGTGTATGTGTTAATTGTGTCTTAATAACTTAGTTGTCATCAATGATTCCTAGTTGTAACAAATGTAAAAATAATAAACTTACAACCTGTATTACCAGGAAGAGAGATTTTTTACTAAGTTAGAATATCTGTGTAGAATTTGATTTTTTTAAACTGTACTTTGGAAATGAAATTCTTTCCATATTAAGTCACGAAAGACAATAGTTTTATCAGCCAATTGCATACTTCACTGCTTTGCGAGTTCCATACACAGATGAAATAAATGATGTTTCATTGTGTGATTCCCCCCCCTCCCCCTCCTTCAGGTGGATTCCTTTACATGGTGAGGGGACCTTCCAGGGAGGGTTCTGTATCTTCAGTTTACCTCCCTGGGGTTCTGAACATCCACCCACATGTTTATCATGTGTGGATGTGAAGGGGAGGAGAGGACCCAGATGGTTAATGGATGTCATTGATGGGTTTCTTTATGTCAGTTGCACTTTAACACCACGTTGGCCTTGAATTCCAATAGATGGGTGATCTTGGGGTGGCTTCTCCAGGGTCAGTCGACTGGTCCTGTTGGGCTAGGGTCAACCAAGTACTAGTGTTTGACATTATCAATGGGTGTTGTGGACATTGTTTCTTCATACTGGTATTTGGGTATAGTGCCCAAGAAACCCTGGTGTTTCTACAGTGCTCTGCTTTAGCATTGTAGTTCATCCCCTTGTAGGACTCCATGATGGGTGGCATCAGTGGGCACTGAAGTGTCTATTTCATATGGATCCTGTACCCAGTGACCCAAAAAACACAGTGATTGGAAAGTGCCCATATTTGGAAGACTCTGAACAGCAGTCTTCACCCCATTCTGCATCTTTACCTCATTTTTTCATCATGAAATCTTTATCAAACAAACCTTTAGGGCATATATCTCCCTTTTTTATTCAGAAGGGTTTAGAGGGGCTTTCTGGCTCTTCAAAGTTAGTGAAGAAGCTAAGTTCTGGGGGACATCTTGGTGGAAACATCTACACCAAAACACAGTGAAATCCACCTGAATTTGAATGCCATTGCTATTGAGGTGACTCCACATGCTACTCTGAATTCCTTCTGCGGAGCGATTGTTGAGAGGGATTTATGAAACATTCCCGAGTGAGAGAACCTCACTGGTTTTCAAGCCAAGAAGTTTCTGCTGTACAACATATCTCCACTCGTAAAGAAGGAATTATGCTGCCTACCATTGTTTTGTATTGACATTTACATCACCTCATCTGTCAAAGCAGGTTATCTGAACTGTAAGGTATAGCCTTATATTCCTAACTCTCTCAGGTGTTTCCAGTGTTAGCGGTTTAGACATTCAAAGGCATCTTGTCATGGTTCTCTGTCGTGTGCTTGTTGTGGTGGCAATAAATATTTAACTACTATGAACAACATTTCTTACCCTGAAGCTCAGAAGTTGTTACCTGTTCCATCTCAGACACATTATGCTGCTCTCTGCTCCACTGTTACAGTGGGAGTGCAGACAGATCTTTCTGTGCCTCCATCAGAGTCTTTCTCACACTATGTGAAGAGTCTTTTGCCCTCCATGGTTGCATGAATTGACAAGTCAATGTTGACTCCTGTCTGTGTCCCCACCATTGCTTCCAGAGACTGCTCAGGTCCATCTCCTTTTGCCCCAAGGAGTAGAACCATTATTCAGTCATGCCCTCATTCACTGGAGTCTCCTTCTTCCGACAGAGATCTGTTCAATTAACTCGGGCAAGTTCTATTGAGGTTGAAGGACCTCATTCTTCTAAAGAAAAATGTTGTGGTCACAAACAGAAGGGTTCTCTTCCACCTAAATAAAAATGGCCACTTTAATACAGTGGAACTGTAGAGGTTTCATTTCAAGCCTTGATTGATTCCTATCATCCTGTGTGTCTCTCCTTACAAGAAACATACTGAAATCTGCTGATACTGTCACCTTTCGGCAGTTTTCTTTATACTGAAATGACAGGTTGTGTGTTGGAATGGTTCATGGAGGTGTGGCACTGCTGACTGACCAGCACGTACCCAACTTGTTCGTACCACTCAATACATCCTCCGAGGCTGTAGCAATCTGTATCTCCATGGGGCATACCATCAGTGTTTGTTCTCTCTACCTGTCATCAGGAGAAACCTTAATGCTCTCATAGAACAGTTGCTGTCTCCCTTTTTCTTCTTGGAAGACTTTAATGGACACAATCCAATTTGGGGTGGTGCTGATATTAATGGGAAAGGTTGTTCTGTGAAGCGTATGCTCTCAGATCACAACCTTTCTCTATTCAATACTGTTTCTTTTACCTATTTTCATGCACCCTGTCAGTATTTTACTGCTATTGATCTATCTATCTTTTTCCATTCAGTTTTTCTCATTTTTCTTGGACAGTTGACAGTGACCCATGGGGCAGTGATAATTCTCCCATCATTTTGAGGGAGATTGGCCATTGTCGATGCCACCTGTTTCACGATGGAAGTTTGAGCATGTTGACTGAACTCTTCTTCACCACTATCTTGGAACTAGATCCTGCTGTCATTAGTCTTCCATCTATTAACTCTTCCAAACGGGTCGGTTGATTTGACCGAGTCACGTGACCTTCTGTACTCTTTTAAAGTTGACATAAATTTAATACTTAAACTATATATATATATTGGGTATATCTTCATGAAATTTTGCAGTCTGTCAGT
>NW_013669716.1:63339-95882 GCF_000517525.1 Limulus polyphemus
GAACTATCAACCAAATGTGAAAGAGAGGATATGACAGGTGGGTGTGGCAAGAGGGGTCTGATTTTTTCTTTGATAGATCTGTAACAAAACAAAATTGAAGGCCATAAAGATTATGGTCTGTTTGAGCAATATTGATTTTATAGAAAGCATTTTACATTTAATTTTGTACATTTTTGAGGGGTGATGAATAAAATAGGGATGATGACATGCTAAGACAAAATTTGTCGTGTGTTACACTAGTGGTAATTCAGGATTTTTTTAGATATTTCCTTTTAGAATTAATAATTTAAAACTTGTATGTGTGTTACACTAGTGGTAATTCAGGATTTTTTAGATATTTCCTTTTAGAATTAATAATTTAAAACTTGTATACTATTAAAATATTGATTGTTAGCTAAGATTATATGCTATTCTAATTGGTATGACATAAACAAAAAGTAGTTTAATAAAATTTTGAATGTAAAGGGTACCTGTGCTGATAGGGTTAACAAGTGTGTAGAGGCAGTAACTGATTGTATAATGCAAGCAGCTGTTAATTGTATTCCTAATCCTCAACATGTTTTCCACAGTATCCTCGTCCATGGTGGTCTCTTGTCTTCCAGCAGGCAAGAAAGGCTCAGAAACAGGCCTGGGATATCTTTTGCAGGTATCCCACTCTTTCCAATTGCATTGCTTTCCAGCGGGTTGTGCCCATACTCGATAGGTTATACATCAAAGCCAGAAGGAATTTTGGATTAAGTTCACCACTAGTTACAAAGTTATCTGGGACAAGATTTGGAAGGGCAAAGGGGGTTCTGCACTTTGCCAGTTCAGAGTCTATACACTGAGTCCCACAAACCTTTTCTTCACCTCCACCATTTGCAACTTTCTTTACAGTATGCTACCAAGCTTTGATCCTTACCACAACATCCCACCTGGAATTGTATCTTCCTTCCTTGGTGGTCTGTGCTCTTTTGGAATATATGGTTTGCCATTCCTCCATTTGGCCTTTATTTGCAGGCACAAGTGGCTGAAGTTGGATCTGTCCTTGTATAACATTGCTAAGTCTGATGATCAGCCCATCCTGCCATCCTGTGACCTTACTTTGAGTTATCTGAGGAAGGTGGATACTCCCAGTTGGAAGTACTGTCTTCTCTTTGCCAAACATCTTTCGAACTGTTTTTCTGTTCCCGTTTTTGTGGATAGTTCAAAATCAGGTGACTCTGTGGGCTCTGCCATGGTTTGTTTTGACTTGGTGGTAGCTCACAGGATTCCCTCTACAGTTTCTGTGTTCACTGCTGAGTTGTATGCCATTTCGATCACATAGAAGCTAAGCAGTACACTAACTGTACTATTTACACTGACTCTGTTAGCTCTTTATTGGCCTGAAATTGCTTAATGTAAGTTCTTACCCTGTTATTGTCACTATTCAGAAATGACTGGCCCACTTTTCACTGTCTTTTGTCTCTATCCAGTTTTTCTGGATTTTTGGTCATGTCCATTTTCGTGGGAATGGACTTGCTGACACCACAGCTAAGTCTGTCTGCTCTGGTTCTGTCACAGCGTGCCTGTTCTATATATGGACTATGGTCCTGTGATCAAAGCCCGGCTTTGTGCCTGTTGGCAGTTTATTTATGGTGAGCAACTTCATAACAAGCTTTTCCATGTCAAACCTACTATAGTTTTTTGGCCTCATAGTTTCTGTAAGGATTGCATAAGGTAACTTCCTCCCATTAGGCTAAGCATTGGTCACAGTTTTTTTACTCATTGTGTTCTTTTATATGGGACTGGTCTGCCAATGTGTGGCTTCTGAAATGCTCAGATCACAATTGCCCACATTTGACATTTGTGCCATCATTATAAACATCAGTGGTGGCACCATTTTGGAAATGTAATTTCAAAGACTTTACCCCTTATATTGGACAGTGTCATTGGAATTGTGACACTGTCCAACTTGATTGTGTATTTAGTTTTTATGGGCCATTGGCCTTTTTTACTTCTATTTAGATTTTACCTAATTTTGGACATTATTTTATTTTTAACATGTTTTCTTTTTACATTTTATTGTATTTACTATGCAGCTTTTTTACCAGTTGTTTGGTGCTGATAATCTAGTTGCTTTGTGCCAATAAATGCCAACCAACGATTGTGTGACTAAACTCATGTTCAACGAGTGCTTAGTTCATTGCTTTAAAAGTGTTATATATAACTAAAATATATAAATAATACTTTGATATTTACTAAAACTCTTTAATGCAACACAATTTTTTTATTGACCATCTGCATAGTTCTTTGTCTTGCATTCATACACAGATGAAGTATAAGGACAATACAACAAAATAAAAATGTAAAAATCATGTAAAATACGTTAGCAGAGAAAGACAAAAAAAAACTGTTTACGATAGTAAGATAGAATGACATTTAAGCAGGCCATAAAATTAAGAAACAATGTGTACTGATTTGTTAATTGTAAAGCCCTTGTTGATATGTTTACAATTTGTTAAACAAAGGTATGTCTATCAGTTTTTGTTATGTTTCCATTTTGACTTAACTGTAAGTTGATCAATGTTAAAGGTACTGAAGTATTTTCTTGTATTCTAGGTCTGTTCTTGTTCCCGTTGTGTTTCGAATGGACACAATAGAAACAGATGGTATGGAAAGGAAAAAGTTATTTACACATCCAACTGTGTTAAGCCTTCCAGCTCTGGTACCTGCTAATACTTTGTATAAACATATCCAGAGAAATGTGCCTTTCTTTTCTGACTCTTCCTCATCCTTGCTTTTTGTAGATGGTCAGGTAAGCCATGACCTTCTCTAAGATATCAGTTTTGAAGCTTATATATTATAATAATACTTAGGTTTTGTCTGTCTTGAAAATGCATATGCACCTTACTGTCTAATTGTGCATGTGCATGCATTTCATTTCAATGGATGTAAAAAATGGCAGATGTAAATATACTTTAGTAGACATTTTGTACAACAAAATGTTAAAAGCTTATCAAAATTTTTAAAAAGATCTAACATTAGGTCGTAGAATAACATTATAGGTTTATTTATTGATAGTATTAAGTAGAGTAAAGTTTATTCCTAACTAAACTAAAGGAAGAAATGTATGCAAGTTAGTGTTGATTTAACCCTTTATTGAATATAGGCCATGCTTAATAAAGGCTTAATTAGTGTTAAGCCTAAGACAAGTGGACTTGTAGATTTTTGCATATGCAATTAGAATTCTTTTGTTTTATTCAAGAAATTATATATTTAAAAAAGTACTGTTGCAATACAGATACTAGTTTGATTTCATGTGTTTTGTGTATCTCTGCTAATTGTTTAACAATAGTTAAGTCTTGTTTGTTGACTATTATTTTTGTAAGCTTTAAAAGCTTTTTCATCATGACCATATTGGTTAAGATTTTGAGAAAGTGAGGGTAAAATCTGAATAGTACAATTAATCCTTTCTGGAATATGAAGATGCTGCAAGCACCCCTTTTGGACTTTTTGTTTTTACATTTTCTTAGTGAAAATACTTAACCAAATTGCATGAAACTTGGTGTCACAGCTTTTGTAATTTTGTTATAGAGCATTGTTTAAAAAAAAAATTATTCCTACTTAGACTTTTTTTGTTGAGTATTAGAAAGTTTAATTTTAAATATCCAATCAGTTATGACTTTAGTACTTATTAAAACAATTATATTGATACTTTATCATGCTGATTAAAGCAGTTGACCTTTTGCTGTAAAACATGTAAACATAGTAAGACTGATAAGGATGTAACAGTGAACCAGTGATCCCACATTTCAAAATGGCATCACTGTTTCCTTAGTTTAAAATAGTCTTAATTATATGTTTTCACCGAATAAAACTTTTTTGGATTTGTGTGTGTGTCATTTGAAAACAATGAAATTTACAACATATTCAATAAATTTGAACCTTGTAAACTTTGCTGTCACGGATTTTGTCTATCATACTCGCTATATGTAAATGTTCTTACCTGATGTGTTGTCATAGAAGATTGTTCCTGTAGCTATCCAACAGTCATAATATAACAAAAATGTTATCTAGTATTAAAAGAACATCATCAGGAACAACAACAAAAATTTGGCTCCTAATCTTTTGTAAGTATTTAAAAATTTTGCCTGCAGGTTGCTTTGTTCCTGTTGACTGCAATAACTTCAAATTTTTCAAAGGCATGACTAATTTCAACATTGTATTATTGTATTCTTGACTACAGGGTATTAAATATCAGTCTTCTCTTTCTGACAGTAATTTGGTTTAAGGCAGTAGTCCTTTTTAAACTTAAGAAATACTTAAAAGTTCTCAAGAACTATTTTAGTGGCACAAAGAGTTCAACCAATGATTTTACAGTTGAAGAAAGAGAAAGCATAGCAACATGAATTTAATATTAAGTTAACTGAAAAAGATGAAATTTATTTGAAAGAAACATATGTTTATAAGTCAGTAAAATTTTTTTAAACAATCTAGAAGTGTAAAGTTTACAGTTCAGACACCTAGACATAAGACAGAAATGAATGTTTTGAACATTTTATTTCATGAAATAAACCAGGTTAATGTTAATCTTAGATATCAGTTCTACCAACCCTGAGTAGAAAATGGTTGAAATAGAAGTAGAATTACATTTTTTATTAAATTTTTTAATCTTGAGTTTCGATTTTACACTTGGAAAGAGATATAAGTGGTCTTTTTGCTGGAAAGGGTTAAAGGTTAAACTTCTCATATATTAATAAAACTTGTGTCTGAACTTGGCAGTTTAGATTCTACTTATTTGTGTTTCTTTGTAACTGAGTATGGTTCTTCAGCTGAATAGTGGATAGAGTATAGCATTATAACTGTTTCTTATAAGTCAGTATTAAGTAAAATGTTAATTTACTTGTAATCACTTTGTTTAATGGAATTTTTTCAATGTAGGGTAAGAACTGTTCACGCTGCTTGTTTGCTCAACAATGTCCTGGCTGTGAAGTGGCAAAAACAGGAGACATAACTTTTCATCCAGGTGATAGCCTAGCAGTTCAAATAAAAGAACCTCTTCCTACGAGTGTTGATGACCTTAGATCTGTTGCTGACCATCAGTCTTTTGATTTGTGGAGAAAAGAAGAAAGCCTTACTCTCTATGACTGTTTAAAAGCCTTTAGTGAATGGTAAGAACTCTGTAAGAAAATTTAAAAAATTGTTTTATGTCCATAAATTGTCAGTAGAAATGGGAAAACATTGTTCAGATTATGCTTGCTCATTTCTATCTGTGTATAAAGCCATTAGTAAACAGTGCATGTTTTTATATGTGTTGCAGAATTATATTTCATCATTACTCCTAATTTAAATTTATTTTATAATATCTTGACTTATAGTAATTTTAGATGTGATTATTAAATATGGTGATGTGGTCGCGTTTAGCTTTTTCTCCTGTTCCTATCCTCCTTGCAACCAATAGCACTCTCACTGGTACATTCACCTTCTGCCAATAGCAGCCCAGTGACTTCGATGTCTTATACCAGTACTTCAGTAACCAGCAGTAGTCTGTTTTGTATTGAAGTACTGCTATTCTTTCAGGTAGTACACTGATGGCTGCTACATTATCTGCTTATAATCTAGCAGCCAATAGCTCTATCTACTGTACCTTCATCTGCTATCAGTTTGCTAGTCAGTGGCATTTTGTCTGTTGTTTTAAGTATTGAAAGGTTGATTGCTTAATTATCTGCCTTTAATAAGTATGGCAGCCAGTAGTCGTATTTCTGTTATATCAAGTTGGTGCTAGTCTAGTAGCTGATATATCTATTACTACACTGTTCTGCCACTAACATTGTAGTATTCACCCTAACAACCAAATAACACTGTTGTGGCTGCCTTCAACTACCATTACTGTAAGGACTAATTGTACTCTACCTCTTAAATATTGCTAATTTAGTTGCTAGTAGAACTTTTATATCTTCTGTTTGCTTGTTTACCAGCCAATTGACCTATCACAGTTACATCCACAGGCTACAGTGTAGCATCCATTAGAATTGTTTCTAGTTTACCTACCAATAACCATATTGACTCTACATTCACTTGCTATTAATATAGCAGGTAATATCATTGTTGCTGCTACTTTATCTGTTTTTAGTTTGGCAGCCAAAAGTATTATGACTGCTACACTCATCTGTTTGTTTAATAGCCAGTAGCACTGTCACTATAAAATCTACTTACTGAAGGTCTATTATACTCTTTTTTTTTTTAAACCAATTTCATTTGACACCAATTTATAGACAATATTACTGTCATCAATTAATTCATGGGCTAGGTGTGACCAAGTGGTTGACCTGCCAACTATGAATTCAAGGGTATATGATTCCCATCCTGTCACCAGAAACTAGAATCCTGTGCTTGGGGATGAGAGCACATTGTCAGAATGATGGTAAAGTCTCATTATTTGATTAGAGTAACCCAAGAATTGGACTGCCTTCCACCTAGTCTGTCAGTTCAAAATTAGAAATGGCTAATGCAGGTAGCTTTTGCATAGCTTTGCCCGATTATTTGGTTACACAAGCTACTTTTGAACTAAGCTTTGTTTGTTTAGTCTAAAATACAATCATCACTACATTTATCTGCTACTAGTTTAAATTTATTACTGTTATGCTTACTTGCCACCTAATGTATCAGGCAATAGAAGTATCAGTATAGTTTGACTTTACTTTCATTAGCCAATAAAGCAGTACAAGTGTTATTTTTATCTGCTTTTTTTATTTTTATTTTGATTGATCAGTGAAAATCAAAAAAGCAAAGTATAATTTAACTCTCAACACTTTAATTTCTCACAGTTTAATATTACAAACCATATCTCTTAAATTCTCTTTTGTAGCTTAGAAGTATTTCTCATGACAGTTTAAACATTTATGTTTCATGGCTTATTTTAGACTCTAAGCTAGTTCCATTTGTTTAACTTATAAAATTGTGATGAATGACATATATGCGCATAAATGGTTGTGATCAGTTATACCCTTAAGGAGTGTGTTAACTTGCTAAAGCATTGGTGCTAACTTCACTTTCTAGACAAAGTCAGTGTGTACTTATATATTTTGTCATTTTTTGAGCTATCTTATTGAATTTAATATGTTGTTTTTCTGTTTTTCCTGTAATTAATTTATCAAAAATGTTTTGATATACTGTGTATATGGATATTTAAGTATGTGCCCTTTTTAGAATTTTCTAATAAAATCTGTGATTGTTGAGGTAATATGAAATGGTAAGTTTGTTTCCCATTTGATCATTTGTAAGTTTTTTTGTTTTTGTAGTATAACTTGAAACATGGAATGACACAAATTGATTGATACTCCATGACCTTCACACCAAACTCTGGTTTCTTTCTTGAAGTTCCTTCCTTTTTTATCTTTCTTTGAGAAACACACCATAAATCTTCATGTGGGCTTTTTTCTTCATGACATTAACTGGAATAAGATCAGGGAAGTGCCATATAGTTAGCCAAACAGAGTCCATGTCAAGATTTTTGTAACATCATAATGCTTCTTCAACACTTTCATAACAAAGTGCTTGCAGAGTTTGAGTAGAAATTTGTGTTTGTTGTCTTGTAGAATGTATAATAAAACTATTGTGTATGCACTGATCATAAAGATTCCTAAATGTTTTTATTTTTATAATGACATTTTGTTCTATTTTTCTGCATTCATAATTAGGCAATATGGTTAGTTTTGTTTGCACTATCCATAGTGTGGCTACAGACATGAACCACAGCTGATTTGATCCTATTTGCTTCATGCTTGCTTGATACTGTAATCATTAATACATTATGAACTAAGTAAATTAAATGTAAATATCCTTTCACTTCATTGTCATAACTTTTTCCCTTCTGAAATGCCACTTCACCACTGTTAATATGTCAGCAGTATGATAATAATTCTTGTAAAGATTAGTTCTAACAATGTCATCACTACCTGAATAGTATGAGAATTGTCTTCAAATGTATCCTTTCTGGTAAAAATAATCATTGTTACATATCTAGTGAGTAGTTTGTACAACATGAAAAACTATCCTCAAGTTTGACCTCTAATTGTATACAGTGCTTCCAACAAAGATGACCATTTAAAAGCAAAACGCTTTTTACCAGTGGTTGTATCATGAGAAGGGGGTGGGGAGCAGGGGTTCATTGAGTATAATTATTCCGAAACTTGTGAGAAATATAATGGAACACAGGTTACTTCTTGGAAAGTTTTCAAGAAGTATGGTTGTTTGGTATATGTTGTTCTTGTTCACAATGTGGAAAACTTTGGAAATCAGATGAAGCATTCTTAGAGATGTATTCTCCGAAAACAGGGTTGGAAGTTTTTGTTGTTGTTGTTTTGTCCAGTGTATGAGAATAAGACTGGCATTAATCATTTCTGGACCGGAGCAACTTTCAGGTGTTTATTGTACACCTGCATATTATATTTTAATATTTAAGTTAAAAATAATAAGTTTTACTCTATATTTCAAAAATTATTCACTCCAAAATATTTTAGAATTGATATTTTATCACAATTATTTTGTGTAATTTGCAAAGAAAAATTTTCAAACTTTGAAACTTTCTTTCTGCTAAGCTCTGAGGAGTCCTACCTGTAAACAATACTCTTATTGATTTTGTTCTTAGAATTTTTCTGCCAGTCATAAAGCATAGATTTTTCTTTGCTAAAAAAAA
This sequence comes from Limulus polyphemus, assembly GCF_000517525.1. Taxonomy (NCBI): domain Eukaryota; kingdom Metazoa; phylum Arthropoda; class Merostomata; order Xiphosura; family Limulidae; genus Limulus; species Limulus polyphemus. The sequence goes on from NW_013669716.1 coordinate 71,999, forward strand.
CTATCATTACATGAGAATACAATTAGATCTTGTGTCATAAATGGGTGGGAACAACTACTAATGAAGAACCACTTTGAAAATAGCTATAGATAAAGTTTTAAATACCTTTGGAGAGAGCAGATTATAAACTATTTATGTCATTGCAAAATGAGTGAAGTGACATGAGAAGTAATTTATGCTTTTTTGAGAAATTGATCAGATTTAGCTTACACACAGAACAACAATAAAATATAGTTTGAAGTTTAGAAAATAGGAACAAACCTCAGATACGGGAGTTTTTCTGTAGTTTCTTGAGATGTTAATTTCATTTCTGAAAATTTTTTAGTGTTAATTTACATTTCTTTGAAAGTTATTGCAGTTTTTTCTCCTTGACTAGAACTCGGGTACAGAGTATGGTGACTCAAATGTGACTCCAAATTTTTATTTATTGAACATTATAGATTATGTTTATTGTATTCAAACAATGCATATATATATATATATATATATATAAACAAAAAAACTTAAAATTTATTGTGAACAAAGTATATTTATTGGATATAAATTGATTTTGACTAAGATTGGGAGATAAAATATTATCTAACCTGACCCGGCACCATTTTGAAAGGTTAAGTTTTTGGTCACCATTATTCTTTGGCTGTTTGGTATTTTCTCTGACTTAGCCAGAAGTGGTGACTACTGGAATTGGTAAATAAAGTATTAAAAAAAATGTTAGTGAAAAGCAAAAAGTTGGTGTTGATTGGATATATAAAATTGAGCATTATGATCAACAACAACAACAAACAAAAAAATAAAAAAAAATAAAAAAAAAATATTCTAAATTAAAAAGAATTGTTTTGAATGTTTTTCCAAAAACATCACACATCAAAATTTTGGAAAATTAATGAAAAAAAATTTAATCAATTCATGAATTTTTTAAAGCCAAAACTAGATACTATTTAGTAACATTGTAGTAAGTTTAATATAATTTGGTTAAGTATTTCCATTATGAGAAGGAAAAAAAATCAATAGATATCAGTTACATCTGTAGTCCAGAAAGGGGAATTTCTTGTAGTATAATAACTGCTAGGCACACGTACATGTCAGTAAACATTGGTTAGTTTCCAGTCTTTTACACGACTTAAGGCTTAATGAAGACAGAGAGTGAGGTATGTGTACACTATCACAAAATATCCCAGTAAAGTGGAAATGAGTTGATTTAGGACTTAGACTTGACATTATCATCTGTGTTTTCTGCCCAATTAGATTCACCACTGCAATATTTTCACGATGATCCTCAGCATCTTCACTATATAACAAATCACTCAACAAGTCTTTCACTGATACTTTTCTGAAAATTGTTATTATTCTGCTTTCAGTTTAGGCCTACTGCTTTCATGGATGATGCCATTCCAGATTTCTGTTCGTTCACCTTAGTATGTTTAGACACGTACACTTTATTATAAGCTACTGGCTCTGTAGAGATAAGCATAGTATGTGCTACCATATATCAGTGAAGAAAGTTCTAGTGAAAAACTGTAATTTGTAGTGAGAGGTAAGATGGGTTGGGTCTTTCTCTATGATTGGCTTGTTGAAAACAGCCATTTGAATTGGTAGTTCATATCTGCACTATATTTCTGTAACTAAGCATTTCCTAATCTTACCTAGATTCTTTATGACATTGATGTAGTTGTAACTATGTTAGAGCAATGGAAAATATGAAAAAAAAAAGGTTTCAGGAATTTAAATTTGTTTTAGTGAAACGCTTGATGATGACAATCCATGGTTTTGTCCAATGTGCCAACAACATCAACAAGCCAGGAAGTCATTGTCAGTTTGGAGAAGTCCTAATACTCTAATGGTTTATTTAAAGAGGTTTGTCAGTTTTTAGTCTAATTAATGTTATACATTTTTGAACTTGTTATATGCCACACTGAGTATCTACTAATAGTGGTGTTTAATGTAATGATTCATCTTTTCCTTATCGTCTAATGAAAATAGATTGACTTGTGCCTTCAGTAAGCTTTAAAAAATATATTTCAACTGAGAAATATTAAGTGAAACGTGGTAAAAATTTGACTGTTATTCTGGCTATGAAACTAAAGAAGTCAGTGTTATGTATATGCCTCTCACATGATATAGTAAATTCAGATAAAATGAAAGATAATTTCTCATAAAAGCTTTTCCTTAATTCGAAGATTGTATGTAACATTTGTACTTAATTTTTTTTATTTTTGTAATTAAGTATTGAATTGATGTGTTTGTTTGCATACTGTATATAATGGTAAAACAATGGCACAAAGTTTTAAGATAATTACTGTGTCCTATTTGTAAGATTTGTAAGTTGAATCAATAAGCTTTACAATATAATGTTTCAAAAAAGAAATATTATTTTTAATTCTCATAAACATTTTTGTAGCCATTGTTCCAAATAAACTGATTTTTATATGTTATCTAAAGGTTATGTTTCATTTGGATTTATTTGCCGCACTAACATTGATTCTTCTATTCCAGATTTGTTTTCTCAGAGTTTGCTAGCATTAAGGTAGATGATCGGGTGAGGTTTCCCTTGGAAGGCCTAGACCTAACAGACTTCATTTCAGGTCCTTGCTCTGCAAGTGACATTTACAATTTACAAGCTTGTGTTTGTCATTTTGGTGGTATGTGTTGTCCTTTTTTTTACCTGTTTTTCTTAACATATCAGTTTTTTACACATTTGGGTTTATCACCTCTCTAAACTAAGAATAACTTGGTTTGAAACTAAATGTTATTGTAGAGCTATTTTTATTTTTAGGTAAGAAAAGCAGAAATTTAGAACTATGTTAATTTTTAGGTTAGTTTTGAGTCAAATGGAGTCACAGAATTATTCAAATACTGCTAGGTAGAATGAACAGTGGTGGATAAGTAGAAGAAAATTTTGTGGCTAGTGTGATACCAACATAGGGTTGTAGATGTATTGCTGGATAAAACAGTGCAGAGTTTACACTTACTGTTGAGAAAGACAATTGGGTGAAAACTGTAAACCAATCCTTCCTGTTTGAGATTTGGGCGAAACTGTAGAACAATCCCGATTCTTGGTTAAGTTAATTTAGTCAAATATTTTTGTACTTTGTTTTGATAAGATAATTAATTGAAATTTTGACCATTGAGTAAGGCTCTCATGGTGATTTGCTTATCCATTCATTTGTGGGATAAGATGATTAACCAGAGAATTACACTTAGTATTGTATACACTCAGAATTGAGGCAACCGTGTTAATCTGTAGACCCATGATTTTGTATGGTCAGTTATTCAAACATAGCTGTAAATAAAGTTATTGTGGAATTGGGAGCTTGGATAGAATTCGAGTTGTTGACCCATTTAATTTATTTTGGTTAGGATTGTTGACCCATTTAATTTATTTTGGTTAGGACACTGAGATAAAGCATTTAGCAAGACACTTAAAGTGGGACTGTTGATTCACTCATTCATTCAAGGTTGATCACTCGGATAGAGTTGTACCAACATTCTGTTACTGATGGCTAAGCATGCTATTTGAAGCTGTATTTTTATTCAGTTATTTTTTAATAACCTAATCAAATGAAGCTGTAGATCTTTCTGTACTGTTTGGTGGGTCACTCAGATGCTGCTGTAGACACTTAGTACTAAGTAATACTAAATGAAGCAATAGACCCTTTCTTAGTATTAAGTAATAATAACATGAAGCTGTAGATCTTTCTGTACTGTTTGGTGGGTCACTCAGATGTTGCTGTAGACACTTAGTACTAAGTAATACTAAATGAAGCAATAGACACTTTCTTAGTATTAAGTAATAATAACATGAAGCAATAGACCCTTTCTTAGTATTAAGTAATGCTAAAATGAAGCAATAGACCCTTTCTTAGTATTAAGTAATGCTATTGAGTAAGCTATTTACTTTCTGTTGGAAGTACATTTGGTTGTAGTTGTAAACTCTCACTATTCTACTTTTAATCTTTTAGAGATTGCCTCTCTGTATGAAAATATTGACTTCACAGCAGTCAGTCTTGTTTGCATAATAGCATGTCTTTTTATTAGTTTAATTTATTCTTTTACAAATCATCTCTGTGTATGAAAATATTGAGTTCATGGTAGTCGGTCAGGATTGTATCTATATTTTATAGATCATCTGTTTCTGTGTATGAAAATATTGAGTTCATGGTAGTCGGTCAGGATTGTATCTATATTTTATAGATCATCTGTTTCTGTGTGTGAAAATGTTGTGTTCACAGTAATCTGTTGGGATTGTATGATAGCAAGTATCTTTGTGTTATTTTACTTTGTTCTTTTGTAGATCATCTTTGTATATGAAAATGTTGGTTTCAAAGATGGCAGTTGGGATTGCACAATAACATATATACATCAGTGTAAATAACTAGCATCTATTTGTTTTTATGTTCTGTATGTACATAAATGTATTATTTAAGTGGTATGTTTATTGTATCAGTACTAACTTCTGTTATACTGCTATTCCTACCCAAAACTGTTCCTCATTTTACACTAGAGGAATCATGTTTTTTATTCAGTATGTCACTTGACAAACCAGTTTTTTTATTCAGTATGTCACTTGACAAACCAGTTTTTTTATTCAGTATGTCACTTGACAAACCAGTTTTTTTTATTCAGTATGTCACTTGACAAACCAGTTTTTTTTTCTTGTTCTGAAGGTGTTAGCTCAGGTCATTACACTGCTTATACAAGACATGCTGTATCAGGCCAGTGGCACCATTTCAACGATGAAGTAACTAAAAAACAGGCACCACAAGAGGAGGACCAAACCACTGCTTATATTCTGTTTTATCAAAAACTAGGTGAGAAAATACTAAGATCAACCTTTATTTTTCATATTACTTATATCTCCATTATAACTGTGTAAAATAAACAAGTGTTTCTGAAGCATACTGCATGCCATTTGTTTATTAGTTGTCCTAAAACAAAGCTATCCATTTTACTTCTTGAATAACATCTGTTTTGTTATTGCTTCCTTCCCGTCGTTGATTGTACTTAGTTTGATGGCCACAATTATGCACTATTACCTGACACTACAATTTCCATTGTAACAAGCTTTAGAAAAAAACACCAATATCATATCATATATATATATACCATACAAATAAAGTGCAGTTAACCATCTCTTATATTTGAACAATATCTTTGCCTTATATTTCACTGTTTTATATATATTTATCAGTGTTAAAATTCTTTGAACTATGACAATCACTTTTTGTACTAGAAGACATAGATGTTGACATGACATCTAACATTGACTGCTTAAAACGACCCACTATGTCAAAAAACAATGCAGTACAATGGTAATGTGGTTTCAGTGACTATAGGCAACCTTAAACCTATTATCTGTTATAAACAGTAGCAAAAAATATTTTTCGTGTCATGCTGATGGTAATATGCTCCAAAGTCTTGCTTTAACTTGGCATATATACAGGAAAAAAAAGTATATGACCTGATTTGAAATGGTTCCTTTGTAGAGAAGTTTGTGCATATGAAGTAATGCAAAATGTTTTTGGAAACATTGGATTGTGGTGGAAGATATGTGACACAAAATGTGATTGAAACATATAACTTTTGCTCTTTGTTACTTGGCTGCTGATATAAAGAAAGCAAGTGGATAGTTAGAGCCAACACACAGTTGATAGCAAAATACTCCATATGAGTTGCTGCACTGGTGTAGCACCTTTAACCCTTTCTCTATGGGTAGGTCAGAGATACATTCAAAAGTAAACTATTTTATTATCAATGTATACAAATAACATGGCATCAAAATATTGTTAATAAATCAAGTTTTGAATTTATATAAGTTTTAATTTTTTAATTTTAAAAGGTAGTATTTAAATATATTCTCAAAGTGTATGTTTATCGTGACATTTGTATGCTCTGACTTAAACATCCTCTTATTTTTTCATCACCTCTCTCTGATGTGTTGAGTTTAATGTAAATTACTCACTATAGTATAGATATTAAGTCACAGTTTAATATTTATAGCCTTCAATCTTTTTTGTATATAGAAGTATAAACTGGAAAGTCAGATCCACTAGTCACTTCCACCTATCACATCCTCTTTTTCACAAATTTTCAATAATCCTCTCCAGTGTTTGGTATTATATTATTTATAATCAATAGAAAGAGAAAGTTTGACCTATAAATGACCTATAGTGCTACATTGTTTTGAATAGCGATTTTTATTTGATTCGCATACAGACTGAAAGTTGCTATTGCTGCATTTGAATCAACTAGCTAAGAGAATGATTTTAAGGCCTTAATTAGAAAGCCAGTTAAATTATAATAGTTAAAGGACATTGTTTGTTTTTTGTATGTTATTATATTGTCTTCTTAAGTGCTTACTTAAAGTAAATAGTAATTATTTAATGTACTAATACCATCATTGCAAAAAAAGTAGCTAGATTTCTTGTTTTTTATTCATTATAAAAGTAACTAAAATGTAAAAATTAGAAACTTGTTAGGTTAGATAAGGTTATATTAGGTGAAATAATGAAAAGGGATAATAGAAAAATTACTCTTATAGGTATGTTCACAAGTAGCTCATGTTATATCATTTAGTACTGTAACTTGAGCTATGCGTTTATGGAATGATTTATAGCCTGTATTGTGGGATTATTAGTTATACACAATTCAAAGGGCAATAAAACAATAAAATTATATAGAAACAGATGTTAAGAGCCTTAATCTATTTAGGATAAACAGTTGTAGTTTTCTGTTACAATCCTTAGTCATTCTAGAAAGAACAAAAGAGTAATTTAGATGATTTGTTTAATTTTTTCGTGGTCATTACAAGGTTATTCAAATCATCTGAGTTAGTATAGAGTTAGGGTAAAGGAAGTAACATAAAATATAAAGTCTTAATGGAAAAAACATTTCTGTAATAACTGTTAAATGTTAAGAATGGGGTCTTACATCAGAAGCTATAGTGGTCACAAACCCATGCCTGTTGTAATGCTGATGGAAATTGTGGATACAGATGGATACATCCTTGATGTCTTGAAGTTTTAACTTGCTGATGGCAGTGATGCCGCCACTCTGAATAGTACGATATCATGAAATGCAGAATGGTGAAAAAACAGTTTAAAAGGGTGGTATATTAGTTGTTGATCAAGGTTTCCACAACAACTTGAGTAGCAAAATAAAGGAATAAAGGTAGAATCCAACAGAGGAAGCATATCATTTTCATTGGTAAAGTAAGGTCAGCTGGGTAGTTGAGTCTGTAACTGGGAGTATTAAGAAATAGAAAAGTCATTTTGACTAACAGTGATCAACACACAAGAGGAGGAAGGAAGACTTGCACAGAAAATGCTTTTACTTTCAATTAATCAACTCTGTTGCAGAACATAGTAGAGCAAGAAAAGATAGATAAAACATGCTGTATCTCTGCATATTACTTCTATTAGATTACCTCAATTCCACATATTTTTAAGTGACTGTCTTCATGATTTAACCCTTTGGCAATTATCAGCTTAACTTTACGAAGACCCCTTAGACATTGGCAGTTATATCCTGTTCTGTTTCAAGCATAATGATAATCTATCACGGTTTAAACTCCAGTCACAGTATGTGGCATCAAAGGTATGCTCCCTACGGATCTCCTGTGACACAGCATCGGGTCGGTCACCGAGAATGTGGCTGATATTTCCAGTTTTGATCAGAAAAGGACATTTGGCTGCTATGCTCATGTTGATTTGTTTTCTGTTACCTAGTTTCTTTTTCCATCACTACATGAACAGCATGTATTTCATAAACTGCTCAAAACTGGGATTCTGCTAATAATAGTATATAATGTTATACAGCTAATTGATGATACTGTAGATTTATTCAAATGCTGAACAGATTACATAATGCCAAAGTTTGTTTCAAATGAATATAGTGTAATATAGGCTACCATAAGGAAATATAATGACATGCATGACATACCATCTATTATGATATGAGATAATATATGCTTTCATATTTTTTAATGAATATCCATCTTTCTTCTGTAACTATTTTATAAGTAACTAACATAAACTGTGATTAAAATGGAGGTAAGCACATCTTGGTTATGATGTGGCAAGAATGTATCATAAGGGATTTTATCATAGCTATCATTATATTTGAATAAATTTTCATCCAACTCTGATATGAGCATATATAACATCTTATTGAAATCAATTTTTTTCTAACATGATGAAAGAAATGCACTCTGACAACAATTGGTTGCATTTTTGTATCAAATGTAGGAAACTTTTTCAAGTATGTAAGCTTAAAACTGCATCAGCTAGCTTGTACTAGATGTAAACGTAATTTTTTTTATGAGAACTCCATATTGTGTTGAGATTTTTCTGCATACTTTCAAAGTTGTATCACTTGCTTCAGCCTGTGAAAAATTAATATTTTCTAATCATTCTATACCTAGGCCTTCCCAGTGGCTCAGCAGTAAGTTTGAAGGCCTATAATGCTAAAAACTAAGTTTTGATTCCCGTGGTGGGCACAGCACAAATAGCCCATTGTGTAGCTTTGTGCTTAATGATATACAAATAAATTCTGTATTCAATGTGTTACATTTGTTTGGATGTTTTCTTTGTTGTATCAATGTGTTGGTAATTGAAATTTCTATTGATATTTATTATAATGTCCACTAAAGTGCCTGTTCAGACATCAGGAAAATTAAAACAATGCATTTAAAATTTTCAATTTGGTACAATTCTAGTATAATTATATGGTGTATGTAAGTTTACCATTACTTGAGATATGTACAGTAGAAACATTTGTCCCTGATATGGCTAAACAAATATAATAGTAATGTTAAGAATTATTATTTTTGCTGATACACAGAATGGACTTATGCTTAAGTGTCTTGTAAGCCAATAATAAGTTAGATAAAAAATATAGATTTTTAGTAGTGATACTTAACACAGTGACAAGAAATTTTAGAAATGAAAGCTCTTATTATTAAGGAACAGGAAAAACTCTTAACTTTCATAAAGCTTACTTTGGTCTTACTTGTGGTGGTTAATGTTTTTTGTGCTTTTAAATGGAAGTTTTCTAAATTATGATAAAACAACATCATTTGTCAGTAGATTTTTATAGTCATGAAAATGTGTATATTTTTCCAGGTACAAAAATGGACAAGCAGTTTTCAGTTCCTAACACAGAAGAAACAGGGTCATACACAAATACTTTCATGGAAGATAGCATTTTGGGTTCTCTATGGTTAAAGCCTGAAATTTTCAACCGTATCTTGAAACAGCTGGAAGATCCTCAAAGCCCTGAATCAAAGTCCACATCTGAAGTATGTCATTCTGAGGAGTGGTCACAAGTGTATTTTTAGCTGTACATTTTCTTAGACAAGACTAGTTTCATGAATTCTGAACTGCATATTTAAATCATTCTTTTTCAAAATGGTCATTGTTTAAGAGAATAAAATAAACCTAGTAGACATTGTCCTGAACAGTGACCACATGAAATATTTAAACCAGTCATACCAAAATCACATTTGAAAATCTGATTTTTGATAGTGAGCTCAAGACTTGAGTTGCTCTGAATCAGACTAAAGCCACATATATATAAAAACAGGTTGGAAGTTCTTTTGACCCCCAAGGTTAGAAATAACAAGGTTTTAAGGCTTTCTCTAATTTTTAAATCTAACAAAATTAATCATGCTGATGTACCGAGTCATTTTTTTACTACCCTTTAAATGTCAATAAGAGCTATGGCTCTCTTGATAATTGATAAAACAATATTTGCTAGCTGAAAGGGTCTACCAGGGATATTATTTATAGGGTATATAAAATCAAGTGGCAATATTGCTGTTGTTGTTGTTTTTTGTTTTTTTCACTTTTGAAAACAGTATTTTTACTCAATGAAAGGGAAATTAGTTGAATTTGCTGTATAAGTATTTTGAAGTAAATATTGAAACATTGGTCATATTCTATGTACTTTCTTGTGGTCAGGGTTTGACTAATTTAATGAAAGCAATTGAAAAGCTTAGAAATCTAGGCAAAATTTGTAATGGCTTAGAATTTCTAAATCTTTTTACTTGAATCACGTATACTTAAATTTATCTGTGAGTAAATAATTACATATAATTAAAGTCATGAATTTCATATTTGGAATATGTGTATGGTAGGATTGTGGTAATAAATCTTTGTTAAAACTGAAAAAGGATGTGCTAGGGTCTTACAGTTTTAATCAACTCTCTCATGGGCATTCTCTGTTGTTACAAAAGTTGTAGGACTTGAGAGACTCAATGTTTTACTGTTCAAAAAAAAAGTTGTGTAGCCATTTAAGACCCACTGTATGATTAACGATATTCATCCTCCTATGTTTATGATGAACAAAACTTTAATTTTACTAAAAAAGTATTTCCATAGACTGGTAAGAAAAACCACTGCAAACACTTTTTTTTTTTCCTTTGATTTTGTGAATTTGGGAAATTGAAGGAAAACATCTCATTTTTGAGAGTGGGAATTCTGCAAAGCATGCTTTAGTTATTGTAAAATATATTTGATATGATTTTAAAGTGTAATTATTTTGGGAAAGAAAATATACTTCTTCCTGCATTTTGATATTTTCTTTTGTTGTAGTTTGAGTAGTTGTTTGTTTCATGGCAAATCTCTCTATCTGTTAAGGTTACTTTTAAGCCACTCTTTCAGTAGTTAACTTGAATTTACTCAGCCTTCTTGAAGGAAGGGTTTCTTCTATGGTACTTAGCTTTATCAACTAAGAATAATAGTGCATTTGGGAAACTGTTAGGTGAATTTTTCACTTAAAAATTGGCCCCATTTATATTTTCCACATAAAGTATTTCCATACTAAAATATTCTGTAGCTTTTTATTAAAAACTGTATGAAATTAAAAAAAAATTTGGCATTATTGTTCTGTGATATTACTCAAAAAAAAAACAAAGTAAAAGAATGCATAAAAAATTGAATAATAAAATGTAGTAAGAAGAAATATCTTTACAGTTTTGGCTGAAAAATGAAAATAATAATAGGCAGTTTACCCCAATATATCACTAATAATTTTCATTTTTTTTAAAGAATGATGTTTAATAAAATTATTATTTTTGACTTTCAATTATAATTGCACTATTTTTCTCTTTCAGTTGATCATGTATGGACTAATGCATTGTAGAGCATTATTTAAAATAATTTTCTCTGCTATTGTTTGGTTGTGAAAAGTGTAGTGTATGTTAGTATTGAATACTTTTTAATTATGTTTTTGTAATGAATCATTTCACTGTTGTGCCACCTTGTATGAACTGTGTATGTTCTAAGGTAAGCAGTGTGTTTCACACCTTATTTAAATATAGGCGTTATCCTTGAGTGGACTGCTGTTGTGTACATAAAACAGATTCAGGTTAGCATTTTGTATGTTCAATGTTATACATATAGGTTAGATTCATTTGAAAAAACTGGACAATGAGTTAAACACAGAGATCAGATTCAGATGAGGTTTTTGACTGAACAGTGTACTACACACAAGTTAGATCTGAATGAGAGTTGTGACTGGGTGGTGTGTTGTACACAGGACAAATCAGTTTCAGTTTCTTTACTTGGCAAGAAAGTGAAATAGTAAACTTGAACTGGGAGAGAAGTTTAACAGTGTAAAGTATTGAAAATAGATGCAGATAAGACCTATTAAATGATAGTGCTTAGATTTTCAAACGGATCAAGTTAACCATAATGAATAAATCCGTTGTAATTTCACAGTACAGTTATGGTTAATCTGTATAGTTTTAAACAAAAGGAGCATTGCTTTATATGGAGGACTCTCACTGATGAAGTAATAAATGTTTGTTTTTTTTCTATTTATTATTGCATTTGATAACAAGCATAATTTACTTAATTAGTTTAAATTGCTTTCTAGATTTAAGATTAGGAGGGTATGTATATTTTTTCTTTTACGTGTTAGTTTTGGTACTGATATTTACCTATTATATGTTTAATAATGAAAAATTAAAACGTTAAGTACAAATATGCTCAGAAATCGGGATTAAACAATAAATTGTACAGTACTAGAACAGACCACTTATGGAAGTGATGTTGATGTTATGATTTTTAGTTTTTCATATTAAGCCTATTCTGTATTTATCAGAGGACAGTAAATTTTGATTGTGAAGATTCTTTTTATTCCTTTTTTTTGCCCATTTTGACATTTACTAGGTTTTCAGTGTAATCATTATAATAAAGTGAATATGAAATAAAATGACATTTGCTTGAATTTAAAAACAGGTATACTTGTGAGGAAAAAAGTCCACTTATCTTTTACATCTGTATTACTTGCATGTTAGAAGATCAATGTTCCAGGTTCTCTGCTGCCTTTGAAGTTTCTTCATTCGTTACTAATGGTTGACTGTACTTAGTCTAATATCTATAAGTAAGAACTACTGCTAAAATTTGCTGTTTCCATTGTAACAAGCTTTTGCAAAGAATAGCAAGGTCAATTTTTAAATTACACATGTAGACATACTTTCCATAGATCCTCCACTGTGTGTGAATGTTGACTTTTCATCAGGCTGAAGGTACAAAAAAGCTGTTGGAACTGCATTAGGGGACTTGAAAAGTATATGGATGTTTGGAACTGTAATGATTCTTGTTTCTTCAGCATCTTTCTCATGAAACCAGTCATCGATTTAAAGGCATGGCTGGAAGCTTTGCCAATGTCTTGTATCAGGAGATAGGTCCAGCTTCATTCTAGTAATTTTTTGAGCTAAAGGACTCATTTTGTAATCATGACTTTCAACTTGCAGATGAGGGCATTGCTGTGGATTGGCTTGATGTGTGGTTTTGCAGAACATTGAAGGCTTCTTTTTTTTGAAATGCCATATCTTTGATTATACACTATTTAACAATCCTCTGTTTGAATATTTCTGTTTAAAACGGCTTTTAATACCTAGTCATAAGTCTAACCTTGGCAGTATTACATTGTCAGATTCTTTAAAATTCACTGTGCACTCGATTGTAGTAAGGAGGAAAGTCCACTTATCTGTCATGTTTATATCACAGATTTACAGGTGGATAATTCAGAAGAACAATTCACTTGTGTAGTACTGACTTGTGTTACGCATAATTCAGTGGATAGAAAAAGAAAGGCTACTTAACTGTTTGTCAACATTATTTATATATTAGTGGTTATAAGGAAGAAACTGGGTTATATTACGACTAGTAAGTAGTGTTGTGAATGGAGGCGTGGGTCGTAACCTTCAACTGTTTGAGTCGGAACTGATGGACCGTTCATCTAATGCAGAGGTATCCGTGCTACAACTGACATTAAACGTATCTTTCATTTGATGTCGGTTTCACGTATTTTGCTAACTTGTGAGTATTTACTTTTTTTCATGCTTCAGTGGGTAAGGCAGAAAGGTTTGGTTTTGAATATCGCGCAAAACCACACGAGGACTATCTGCGCTAGCTATCCCTAATTTAGCAGCGATAGACTAGAGGGAAGGCAGCTAGTCAACATCACCCACCGCCAACTTTTGAGCTACTCTTTTACCAACGAGTAGTGGGATTGACCGTCACATTATAGAATCCCCACGGCTGAAAGGACGAGTATGTTTGGTGTGACGGGGATTCGAACCCGCGACCATCAGATTGGAGTCCAGTGCCCTAACTACCAAGGACATACCAGGCCAAGAAAGAAAGGAATTTCGAACTTATGTAGTTACGATTTAAACTTTAACTACCAATTTCCATTTTAAATGTTAAGCCGATTTTGAAATTTAGAATTAACGGCGCGTTAAACTACTAGATTTTACTCTAATTACTAGTAGTCTCTACGTCACACTTAAAATATACGGAATTTTGGAAATTCATAAATTTTGCCAAAGGAAAACAAAACATTTACATCTTGCTCTACGCTGTTTTTACGTTTCACTAATCTCTATTCATTGATTAAGTATTATCTATGTCGATCTTTTGGAACCATTCGTTTTTGTTTTTTTTTTAGAATTAACGTATCAAATGCGATATAACTTTCTTGGAAATTTTTTTTAAATTTCCATTATTATTTTTTTTCTTGATTTTCTTCGTAATTAGCCATAAAAGTGGTTTTTCTTGACATTGAATCATTTGCTTATTCTGTACAAATAAACACTGTATCAATTACAACAAAACTGGTTATAACTTTATTTCTGGAACGAAAGTTATAGGATCGTGTGCTGATGTAGTGAAATAAAATAAGTTTGTAGCTTGTCTCATTGAAAAATGTATGTCAAGTATAGAATTAGAAGTCTTTATTGACCCCAGATGGAGCACTGTACATTAATTTTGTTCAAAGTGACAACGTAGCAGGTTTAGACGTTGTTAGAACGAAATGTCTTGATTTATACTCTATCTAAGACATCATTGTTAAAGAATTTTAGAAATTATCAGTAATTTTCACCAAGCTATCAATCACCTAAGGGAAAGAATTGAGAAATTAATCATTATTGATTGCAAAACTTCGATACTTCTATTTGTGTAATATAGTTGTGAAATATGTTATCAGTGTATTGGAGTGTTTTTACATTATATGTAGCATGAAAATAAAATAAAAATTGTAAATATTAATTAATTTTGATCAAGTTTCCAAGAAATTAAAGTTCTTAAATCTGAAATAAATTCTTTCTTCATCAGTATTCTTCAAAAGATTAGTGTTATGATAACAGAACCGGCTTTAGCGAGTAGGCAAATTAGGCAACTGCTCAGAGCGGCAGAATCACTGAAAGTTTTTATATTAATTTGACTTTCAATAGAATCTGTTACCACGCGTTCACTTCACACCACTTGCCGTATCTGGAAACTGTTTACAAAGACACAGACGTAGAATTAGTGCGACCGATTCACCAAGTGATATTTTTATATCATTTACTGGTATGGTCGATTTAAACAGAACAACTTATTTTTTTAGAAAGACTTGCACAGTTGAAAACAGCAGTATTATTCATTTATTTAACTTATCACAGTAGTAGCGCTGCAACATATGCAGTTATCTTGTAGATGAAATAAAGTTGGATTAATTTTTGTTAAGTTTTATAATCCTGAAATGTTCTCTATTTTACTCATCACATATATATTTAAATTTTCGTCATGGTAGATCTAGAAACCGGTTTATTGCAGGGGATCTAGAATGTTCTTCGAAAAACCAAGTAATTATGGTAGTGTTTTCTAAAACGTTTCAGGCTATATATTCTGTTACGTTTTTTGTGTTTTGTATTTTTTATTCTTGAAATTGTGTATACAGTGATAGAAAACAAAGAACAGATACTGTGAGTTGTTGAACCCTGTTCACATAACACTAATACTCTTCCTTCCAGGTTAAAGAGGGGAAAAATCATTTTTCTGGGCTTCAAAAGTAAGCCATATTCTGTTGTCTAAAAACTAAAAGATATACATTGACAAACAAACAAACAAAAAATACCGTTTAATCCTTGACAAGAGTATCTTAGAACTGACACGTATCTTCATTATCAATGTTTCCATTTGGGGCTCTTCAGGCAGCAATAATATGCGAAAAAAAGGAAGATTGGTTAATGTTAGAGTTTGTATATCGTAATTTAAATGTCCTCACACTACATGCTTTGCTTAACTAGAAGACAAGGTTTTTGAACATGCGTAAATAAAATTTAGACTAGAAATAGTTAGGCTGTGAACCTGTCTCCTAAACCTTGAAATTCGATTGGCCTAATTTTACCATACTTTGATATACTTTTGAAACTTGGAATAACAGTTTTAGACTCTTTGGGGGGGGGGGGGGGGTGACAGACAGAATATTCCAAAATGTTCACAAATATAGGGAATGGATATCCTACACATTTATCTACCTTATAAATTACGAAACAATTACTTGTGTGCTTAAGAGGAGTTTCTTTATATCTTGCCGGGCTGCTGTTATAAAAATGACAAACAATCCCGTTATAGAGCTCAGAGCTGAATTCCCTCTGATTCGTAGGTCAAAGTAGAGATGTCTTTACTTGAACTTGGGGGCATTTTACCTGGGTATTTAGCCCATTTATACGTAAGGTGTTAATGTTTTATTAGTGAAAAACTACACAAAGGGCTATTTTCACTCTGCCCACCACGGAGAATCGAACTTCGGATTTTAGCTTTGTGACTTCGTAAACCTATTGCTGTTGCACGTAAGATGCCGTTCAGGTGTAAAATACCGATACACTGGTTGCACTTCGCCTTGTAGGTACAGTTCAAAATGTAGACATAAGTATTATTACATAGTCTAAAATTCTTACGCTTTTATTCTTTTCAAAGAAAAAAGAATCATATTATTATAAATCTAAAATCGGCATAATCATTTGATAACTCGCATTGGGAAAACTAATTTATTTTTCAAAAGAATGACGTAATTTCATTAATTTTTTCAAAAAATATAATTCCAAAATGGTGTGACACAAAAGGCTTTATAAAATATACATAACCGTGATATCTGCAACTCGTATGAAATTGATGACAACAAAATTTATTTTCATCAGCGATAAAACCATTCAACAAATGAGTATTTTACGCATATATTAATACTTCATTCTCAACTTATTTTACTGAGTTTTTCAATCTCAAACTAAGTTTATAACTGCTAACTTCAATTTTCCCAGACTACGAAAAAATAAAGTTTTCGGTAGAATATATCTATCTATATCTCATTACTTTAAACTCGAGATTGAATGTAATTTCTCATATTAAATTGTTATTCAGGTCATTTTTATGTCAGATTTTCAGTATCAACTTAGTTTCCGCACTGTAAGAAGAAGCCGTAATTTACATATAGTGCACAATTTGTTGATGTGTAGCACAGTTAAAGTTATTCAAATCTAATTGGTTATTTCATCATTCCTTTGAAAGTCTTTGCCCGTGGGCAGGCGAAATAATAATGTTATAGTGTTGATGAACAAGATCACACTCTACAGAGGAGGCAGTAAGAGGGTGAAAAGAAAATGATACAAGGATTGCATAAAGAATCTTATGTAAAAATGTATTGAAAAAAGAAATATACATTTGTCTGGACAGTTTGGAAAAAAATTATTCAAGTGATAACTCGAGGCATGATGGTGGGTAAAACAAAATATACGCGGCTTAGCTAACTAATGAATGAATATTTGCTGTAAAATTATTATCAATGCTATAAGTATAGCTACCAGTTTGGTCGCTAACTTTGATTTCATTCCTTTAAGTCGCACACTCAATTCTTTTTCTTTTGGACGCATATTTTTCCACACCTGACTTTTTGTCAATACACACCAGCAAACCACAGCAAGTATGAAAGGTGACCATCGATAGTAACCCACATTAGCTTTGGGATCGCAACCATTTTATTCGAAACAGACATATACTTTACAGAACAAACCACATTCTGTAAAATATATGGTATTAATTTTTCCTCTCTAAAACCGCTAAGTGCTAATCTAGTTTTCTTGGCCTAGCCAATACTAATGTATCTGCCCGTCCTTTCACCTTATAGTTTTTGCTGCTCTAAGTCAGCCGTCTTAGTCTGAATGACAAAAGACTAAAAGCGGTCCATTTTTACTCTTAGATGAAGCTGTAATAAAAATGTTAGATCGATAGTTCACTTGACTTTTTTCGCGTAGACGTGCGCAAGTATTTTCATCAAATTTGAGTGATTTTTGTTGAATAACTTTGCACGTTGTGGCTTAGATTTACACCAAATGAGGCTCATAATTGTAGGTTGTAAAGATCTATCAGTGCATCAAATTTGAAAAAAAATCCATAAAAGTTGAGTATGTTTTTCTATCAAAGAAAGTTTCCATACTTTTGGTGCGAAATAAAAATAAATAAAAAAAGAGGAAGAAACTCAATCAAAATTGGAGATTTTATATCTCAGGTATTTCTTAATGGATTGCATTGAAATCTGGTATGTGAAGTAAGTGTCCAGTAGAGAACATTCACTGAAAATATATGATAGTTTGGATTACTGCAGTCAGAGATACAGAAGGTGGAAAATCGCTAATCTATCACTGTTGTTAATAACACACAGTGTCTTGCAACAGGTTGTTCTAGCCGCACGACACACTACCGCGTGTCTTGATTAAATATTGCTATTGCGAAACAATCACTTCTAACGTTTATGTTTCCGTTTTTATAAACACTATACCTTTTATGATGAAATGCAAACTTAGCTTGATATGAAATCACTTGATTATATTTTGCTATTTTCACATGCTAATAAAATAGAGTATGTTTTAAGATTCTTTTTGTGACAACAGCAGTAAATGATTTCAAAGCATTTAATAAATTTTCAGATTAGTGGTTATAACATCGTCACGTTCATCATTCTGTTTGCCTATCTGATTCTGTACAATCGCCTTTATCTGTTGTGTTCTAAGCAGCACCAGTTTTCTCTTGTATTGTAATGGTAAAAATAAAAAAAAAACGTCTTGTGTCTTGTTGCCTATTGAAAGCAGAGCTTAAATTTATTACTCCAAATTTGTCTAAGAGGAATATTTGAAACCTTTAAGACTAAATGTAGCTACTCCAAATTTTAAATGTCTATTGTTATTTTGAGTTTGTAAGGCTACTTTCCTAAAACCTCGTTTAATGTGTCATTCGGCTTTTGAATTTAGTTTACTTCAAAGAAAAATAGGTACAAAGTAGCATATAATGAAAATGAGTTAGTTGCAAAACGATGATTGTAAAAGCAATAGTGTTAATAAGAATTGGAAGGTTAGTGAAAACGAATGACAAGTTGCGAATTTAGCTATACTGGAGTCCTAGGCGCAACCTCAGATTTGGGCCCCCTATCTCTAACATTACTCTTGACATAATCATTTAGATACTTCATAATGGTGTGAATTAGTAACTAATATTGTATTAGTTAATATTAATAATAATATAAACTCAAACAACTAAAGAATAAATACCTACCTCGTATCAAAATTTTCCTGACTATTTTAATTAGAAACTGGTCAATAATGTCGTCGTTATTCATTTGTTCTAATTCCTCATTTTCTGGGCTAGTCGTTTGGAGTTCTACTTAATCCAGTTAACAATAGATATATTTAAAATCCAGGTTTACAGTCGCGAGTGGAGTACACAATTCACTAACTCAAGGAAGGTTACAGTTAAAATAAAGAATTGACTCGGAAAATGAGATTCAAACCACAAACAACACTTTAATGCAATATATCAAGATACTCGCCTACATCGAGATTACCGAAGGTATCTTGAAACGTTCCACTGTTAAAACTATTCAATTATTCAATCTTAGCAAGTAAATGTACTTCAAATAAACTTTCTATAATATCCACTAAGTTACTTAATACTATCAGTAAGTTATCATTTAACACATTGAATGAAAACTGCTCAGACATAACTTTCGTTAATTCTTTAATATTAAACACTGTACAGTCAGTTTCTAATTATATTATTCGACTTTGAGAGAGATAGTAATAGTTACTTACACGGAGCATGAGCGGGAAATGATAAACATTTTCAAGGTTGTTATGGGCTTAGACATAGTTGGATCAGGCAGCAGCAGGTTGTTGGACTTCATGATACGAGTCAGGAAATTGTAAAGATTTCAGTTGACAAACCGGCAGCAGGACCAATGGTTTCTTATTACGAGTCAGGAGACTGAGTTTTAGACCCCCAAACATGAGTTTTATACGGACTTATTTAGTATTCTTAAGATTCTCCAAATAGTGTACACATTCAACTCGCAAGTAGATCTGTTACTTAATTGGATGAATTTTGTTGACTCATCGTAATTCTCGGAACTAAAACCAAAACTAATTCAACAAGATGGTATATTGGCAGCCTGTTTGCATGTATTTCTCTTCGATCTCTTCAGATCAAAGCTCCGCCCAGAGTCTCTGATTTCCTTGCTAATTCCTTTTATGGAAGTAGTGTCCAATCTCTAATGAAGTTAATATAAACTTTCTTATAGCTTTCTCTCTGTGTCGTCGGTCTATAGATAATGCAAACAGTTGATTCTCAGTGCCGCATGAAATACATCTTAGGTTATACCTGACATATACATTTCCTTTCTTGGTCAAGCATCGTTGTGTAACTTCTCGTAAGCATTCATTGGATGTGTCCAACTTTTCTTCACATTGCATGTATGTATATCATACATAGAATTTTATGAAATTATACTTCTTATTTTTTGAATCATTTGAAAATAGCGTAAAAACACCTCAAAATGCTGCAAATGCTTCACTGTGTTCAGAAGTGAAAGAAAAGATAAACGATTCTGGGATATTGTGTTCCGTAAATAGTTCCTCACTTTTTTAACACACAAAATGACATCTTTCCTGTAGCATTGCTAATAGGAAGAGTTTAAAAAATTCTCAGCACAATTTCTACGTTTGGAAATGTCTAATGCTATCCATTCGATAGTAAATTATACATGTCACTCGGGCAACAAACATTTTCATCTTCGCAAAATTTGTAAAAAATGTGCTGTTTCCTTTTTAAATGACTCAGTGTGTGTATCACTCATATATAAAGTAGAGAATTTTTTAAATATTCATGTTTTTCTTTGTTATCTATTGAAAAATAAAATAAAAAATAAAATGTTTAATAACACCACTGTAACTTTCAATTCTTTGGTCACTTTCGGTAACTAGTCGATCACAAATTACAAATAAAACACTAGAAATTAATCGATATCTTCTTGTTAACAATACTTCATTATTAGTATTTTCATCAAAGAGTACTTCCCGTTTTTTTTTGTCTGCTTGTTTTCTTGGTAACATATTTTGTCACCAGTGGTGGATAAATTATTTGCTTCATTTGCAAAGGATTCAAAACGTTTTTTAATTCAAATATGAATTATTTCAATGATTTTAATTGTGTTTCTCTTTTCAAAATGTTCAGCTTTGAGTCTTGTAATGATAGTTTTACCACATTTACTGGTTGTAATAATTTGGACCAACATAAAATAATCAGTTTTGTTTCATAATCGTCAAACTTTTTAATTAAAGATGTAGCATCTATTCTAGTGTTAATTTTTGGTGTAAGGGTTTCACTAATTTTCAAAAGAGCTTCCTTGATATTTCAAAAATTGTTTTTAAGAGCATAAACAGCGTTTGCTTTTGCAGACCATCTGATCTCGCATACTTTTTTAAATGTTGTATTCTTCCCTTGGCAATCTGTAAGAATGTCCCATCACTGTGTAGAATCAGAGAAAAATACAAATAAGTTTTGTACAAAATAAAAAAATAATGTCGCTTTAGAAAATGATACTGCTGCATAATTCCCCACTAGACATAACGAATGACTAACATAAGGTATAAATAAAGCAGATGCTGTTTGCTTTTTAATGCTTGCTTGAAGTCCCGAAGATTTTCCAGCCATATTTTAAGCATCATCGTTGGTTTGTCCTCTACAGTTTTTGATGTCTAGATTTAATACTTGTAATACAACTTAATACAACTTCCTCTAAATTTTCGGTAGTGTGAGATTTTATAGGAATATGTTAAAAACAAATTGTCCATCTTTCCAAATATATGTTATTATAAATGCAAGTTGATCAATATTACTTACGTCTGGTGTTGAATAAATAATTATGAAAAAATTAATTCCAATTTTAACTTCGTTTGTGAAGTTAAGCTAAAGCTGATTTGTCATTAATTTTATTAACTCATCACAAGTTTGATCTGATAATAACTTTTAATTCCCTGATCCCGATTATTATAGCGTTCCAAAATATTTTTTCAAAAATCATCAAATTCGCTAAGATACTCAAGACAATTTAAATAATTACCTTTCCTGTTTAAATTTGAACTTTCGTCGTGGTTTTTAAATCCTAAGCCTAATTTAGACAACAATTTTACACTAGCTACCACGCATTTTCAAAACTTCACGTCAAATATCTTCGTTCACTATCAATTTGTTTTCTCATTTCAGGGTCAATACGACCGAAACTTCAAACTTGAAAATTTGTACGTGATCTTTAGATATTTCATGCTAAATCACTTTGATGTGTACGCTTTTCCAGTCATAAAATCCTGTGATCATTTTACTTGCAAGGTGTACTTTATTATTTGAGAATAATTTGTAAACGTAACAATACACACATTTGTTTGTAGTGCTATAGACAAGCCATTCACGTTTTTCTTTTTCACCATACGACTTTAGACGTTAAAAAATGCTATTCTTGCAAACCTCTAAAATAATTTCTGCTGCTATTTGATACTCACATTTTAATTTGCTCATGTCTACAGTGTTTACGGCTTTATTTATCATGTAATAGTCAATAGATTTGTCAGTAATTATACCTGGCCATAAAGCATTATCCCATGATTAGTTAATAGCTGGACTTAAATATTTTTCAATTTCTTCTTGTTTTTGGACTGTATCATTACTGCTAGTTGAGGTAGTATTTATTTGATCATCACACGATTCAACAGCATCTTCTTCGTTGGTTGTTTCCTTCACTTTCTAGGAAACTTGAAACTGCACCAATTTCTTCTTTAGGCTTTTACCTTTTTGCACCAGACTGGTGTACCTTTTTCATTTTTATTACTGCACAATGTGATTTAAAAGAGAAAAAAAAGAAACACTTTCACTAGAAAAAAAATCACTAAATCTTTTCTAAGGCGCTTGTGGGGGGACAGTGGTAAGTCTTCGGATTTACAGTGCTAAAATCAAGAGTTCGATTCCCGTCGGTGGACATAGTGGCTTTGCTATAACAAACATATACATATTCTAAGGCGCTTGCAGCAGTTATGCCCACTTGTGGATGCTAAGTGAACGTCACATGTCAAGGCAAAATAGCTAGAGGGTGGCAAAATGCATGTTGCAACTTGTGGTTGCAAGCTGAAACCTGGTACCCATCCCGCGCATAACGACACTGCTCATGTGTGTTGTGTAAGATTGCCAACTTTTTGAAAACAACAACTATACATTGGATAGGTGAAGTGAAGAAAAAGTGTCATTGCACCCTATTCATTTCTTTACTGGAAAATGGGTTACAAGAACATTTCTTTCACATCCAGTAAGAAAAACTAAAAGGTAGATAGAATAAGTAGTTATCTACACACTTTTGAGTGCAAGAAGCTGTAAAGAGCCTGAAGAAAACGCATTTTCCTAATTTTTCATTGTCTTGGTGATAACAAACATTTCAAGTGTGCCAGATTTCCAGGAGATTTCAAAATATCGGCGCTGAAACAAATGTTAAAACTCGATGACGAGGAACTCACTTTGAGATTAATAATGGTTGGAGACGGCTTGAATGGGTAATGAAGAAAAACTTTAACATAAGTTTAACATAACAGCAAATGTACAAAAACGTTTTTAGCAATCAGTCATAGGAGTGGTATAACAATAATAGAGAGAACTATGATGTCACAATCTACTAGATAGAACTGTTTGTTTATTTTAGAACAAAAGTACACAGTGGGCTATATGCACTTTTTTTCACAGCAAGGAATAGAACCCCGGATTCTAGCATTGTAAATCCGTAAACTTACCGCTGATTCACCAGGATACGACAGTTATGAGGTTTATTAAAACACTAAAGCGACTTGAAAAATTGTTACATATCATTTATCAGTGGAACTTTGACCACCTCATTGTGTTACTTTCAAATATTCGTGACATAAACAGAAAATCAAATTTGGCCAATCGTACAACTCAAAATACACGATGTAAATAAAATCGATTATTTTGAAATAACAAGAATATACGCTTAATGATAATGTTATATTTATGCTGAGGAAATTAAACTCATAAACTGTGTAAAATATTTTACATTTGTTGGAACAATTATATATATCAGGCAGGCGGTAGCACTGCCTGTGTAGGAATGACTTGAATTGTTCATCGAAATGGTATTTTAAATATCTCCTCAATAGGTCATCAGAACTTTATAATACTATACAGTGTTTCCTTTTATAACAATATCTATGTAGTGAATGAGTCACAAC
>NW_013669717.1:0-1087 GCF_000517525.1 Limulus polyphemus
AAGATACGGGATAGTTCTAGAGACAAGAGAGCGTGAGAATTGTCACGTGATTTCGATGACGCAACAATATTGTACTTGTATTTCTTCGAATTATCTTACAAGTTATCAAGTAAAATTATTTTATTAGTATCTAACGTGACCTTAGTTTATCAGCAAACATACATTAAGCTTACTAGTAGTCACAGAAACAAAATTATTTTGTTGTCATTAAATGTACTTGACTTTGAATTTTTCTTTTCAATGAGTAATCACGAAAAAACTCGACCAACAAAAAAATAATGTTTACTTGAAAGTTAATTATGCACGTGTATTTGGAATAAACTTTCTGTTTTCTTTTCTTTGGTTTTTATTGTTACGACAGCGGAAGACACGAGACGCTGGGAGCATGCGCGCTGGAGTTTCTAGAACGATCGTGACTTATCAGGCAACCTCACGAATGTCTCTGCGTTTTCTAGACGCCCTCCTTTTTAGTACATAAGCCGGAGGTAGATTGAAGAGAGAAAATTGAGTCAAGTGAACAGTAGGCACCGTAAGTAAAGTGTGTGAATCGTTGTGAATTATAGCGTGTGTTTATAAAAGTAGTTAAGTTAAAGTGACTGTGGAAATTCTGTGTATTGCAAAGTTGTATCGAGAAAGAATAAACTAGTTTAATTAAGAAAAGCCTTGTATTGCTGAAGATTCTCTGAAAGAATTTCTACTGGAAATTAACAAACGAGCAGAGACGTAACAAATTGGTGTCAGAGATTGGGAAGGAAAATAAAAAAACTGGAAACGAGAAGTGGCAGATTTGATGGCAACAATTCAAGAACAGTAAAAAAAACAAGAAGAGAGACAAGTGCAGTGGCAAGAAAACCTGCAACAGTGGCAGCTCGAACAGCAAAATAAACAAGAGAGATTACAACAGTTGTTGGAGGAAAAGAAAAGAAACAAGAAGAACGAGAAAAGAAATAAGGAGAGAGACAACAGCAGTGGCAAGAAAACCTGCAACAGTGTCAGCTCGAACAGCAAAATAAACAACAGAGATTACAGCAGTTGTTGGAGGAAAAAGAAAATAAACAAGAAGGAAGTCTCCAACAGTTGAGAGAAA
>NW_013669717.1:1138-5229 GCF_000517525.1 Limulus polyphemus
GATCGGAAAGATAGACCAGTATAATTATGATATTGAATACAGAAAAGGAAACTCTCATGGAAATGCCGATGGATTGAGCCGAAGACCCTGCAAAAATGACTGCAGACATTGCTCCAAAAGAGAGGTTGAGCTAACCAGGTGTCATTAAGCTGAAGTCAAAGTGACTGAAGGAGTTGATGACCAGGTATAGATATTAAAGCAGAGCAGGAGAAAGATCAAGATTTGAAGCCAATAATTGATTTTCTAAAAGCAAGTGTTTTGCACCCTGCGTGGGAGAAGGTGTCTAGCTTAAGCCCTGTGACAAAGAACTATTGGGCACAATGGGACCAGTTGAAAATGGAAGATGGTATTCTTCTCTGGAGATGGGAAAGTGACCACCTGGAAAAGAATTATATCGAGAAAGTTACGGGAAGCTGTGCTGCATCAATACCATGATAGTGTAACAGGAGGACATCTTGGAGTTAAGAAGACATTGACTCACCTATGGCAGAGATTTTAATGGATAGGTATGAGGCAAGATGTGGAAGAATGGTGCAGGACCTGCAGTACATGTTGTGCCAAGCATAAGGGACGTGCTCCAATGAAGTTATATGAAGTTGGTGCACCAATTGAAAGAGTAGCCATTGACATTGCTTGTCCTTCGCCCCAAACTCGTGCTGGAAACAAATAGCTTCAGCTTTTAATGATTTCTTTTCTAGGTTTGGTATGCCATACGAACTACATTCAGCCCAAGGCCGTAACTTTGAATCAGCTGTGTCCCATGAATGCTGCAAGTTGTTTGGTATATGAAAGACCAGGACAATGCCACTTCCGGAAAGAATTTCTACGGAAACAAACAAACAAGCAGATACTTAACAATATGAAAAAGATAATGCATTAACACTATCAATTCCTTTTACAATCTTAAACACCTGCATCAGACCCCCTTTTAACTCCTTTTTTCAAGAGAAAACAATTTGAGAGGTCTCTACCTCTCCCCATATTTCAACCCATCCATCCCAGGCACCACTCTAGTAATTCTCCTCTGAACCCTTTCAAATAATTCAGTGTCTTTTCTAGGGTAAGGAGAACAAGACTGAACACAATATTACAAATGTGGTCTAACCAGTGACCTATACAATACAATTGTAACCTCTTTAGACTTGTATTCAGTATTTCTGTAGATACAACTTAAATCATATTTGCCTTACCAATAGCAACAGCACACTGCTAGGATGGCTTAAAAGACTGATCAAACATTATGCCGAGATCCCGTTCTTTCATGACACTGTTAAGGCTATTCCCATCCAAATTATATATATAATTCAAATTATGATAACCTCTGTTGTTGTTTTTGCAGTTATTATAATTTAGACATATTTGCCCAAATTACTAAATGATCTAAAGTCTTTTGTAAACCAACACAGCTGTTCAAGCAGATCTCTTGAAAAAATGATGAAAAGGGAAAAGTCAAACTCCTTGAATTTGTTGACAGAAGACTGGATAGGCAAACAGAGAATCTCTTTGATCCAATTCCTAAGATGAACCTTAAGACCTTGAGCACTGTAAATGTGGTATGAAGGTTGCTGGCAAGGAATTAATACTATAAGCTAACCATAATTTGTTTGCAAGGCTACTGTTAATTACACAGTAAAGATAGATGGACATGAAGGAAACACTATGCCAGAAAACTCAGCACTACCAAAGGAAATTGAAACTGAAGCTGCCCAGACTATGTATCCACTAGGTGTTACAGCATGCATAATTTATGCTATGGGTGTCATTCAAACTCTCAAGAAGAAAACAGATACATTTAGTAAGTTGGTTACACGCATGTTAGACATCATCATTGAGTATTTAGACAAGGCACCTCGCGTCAATTTTGTTAGATCCCAATATCCTGATATCTCAATAAAAAAGGCTGAACATATCGTTAAGGCATCATCCAGTCATTACTCAAGCAAGTCAAAAATACCGAAAACAGTGGAGAAGTTTTGTCTCCTAGCAGTAACAAGAAATCACTTCTCACATTTCTTCAAAAAGAGTAGTCAATCAGTGCATTTGAAAGGAAGATACGTGTCCAATGTCTCTATATCACATGCAGACTGGTCACTTGTGTGGAGGAAGGTAATGTGACAAGTCAGGACGTCCCCTCACTGAAGTGCAGTCATGAAGAAGCAGATACGCGTCCTCTGTTACATACTCAATATGCTTGATTAGAAGGACTTAAGATGACAGTAATCATGTCTTCAGAAACTGATGTGGAAGTTCTTACTTGTCATCATGGCAACCAGATATCTACACAGATATTTCTACACACTGGAATGCAAGCTCATGCAGGACTGGGGAAAAATGTGCTCAGTCTTCTCACCTTGGAAATCCAGTTTGTAAAGCACTTCATGGACTGCATGACTTAACAGAATGTGACACAGTGAGCACACTCGCTGGTAGAGTGAAGGAAGATGCCTTTGATCTGATCCAGAGCAGCCTGCAGTGGTACCAAGCCATTCAGGAATTGGGAAAGAATACTCAATACAAGAAGGCACATTTGCATTCATTGAAGAATTTATTTGTGCTCTGAATGGGAACTATAGTGAAAAAATTGTGAATGTTATTGGATATGACATTGTTTGCAAGGCAATAAACCCCACTCACATCATCTCCCACCAACACAAGATGGATTGAAAAAGCATGTCAGGAGAGCCAACTTTCAGGCCACTGTCTGGATCAGGACATTATTCAATTATCCTGTTGCAATGAGTCCCCAAGTTCAGAGTTGTAAGGTAAAAGATGGGGAGCTGAGGATTGACTGGATGAGCAAGGAACCTGCACCGTCTGCTGTTCTCCAGGTGACAGTATGTCTTTATGCAAGAACTGATTGCCAAAGTCAAAGATGCTCTTTCCATAAGAATGAGCTAATTTGTACTGAAGCATGCTCCTGCGGTGATATCTGCAAGAACACACATCTACTAGAGAAAAATGAAGCTGACAAAGAGAGTGACCTTGATGATGACTAGGAAGCATATCAACATTATAACATTCAATAAATTGAGAATTATTATGTTTTGTACACATATTGCATGTATTGGAGGATTAGGTGTTACAATGATTGTCAATTAAAATTTTACATTCAGTATAATGTTATATCTTTACCAAGATTTTTTGAACTGATGGGTACTATGTTTGATCTGTTATAATTACGTAAAAAACACATTTTATCAGGTTAAAACATACCTTATTGTATGCAGAGAACAGCCTATTTTACACTGATGTATTGTAAATAAAATTCCCAGAGGAGTTTGCATTAGACTCAAAAATTTGACCACCGACCTCATTTACAGATACTGGTCTGGGTGGATGATCAATGTTTATGAACATAAGTAAAATCCAGAACTTTTATGAAATGGTATTGATCATAATATTTTTTTTGCCCATTTGCGGAGTGATAGCTTTGAAAATTGATTTGCTTATAAAAATGTTCAAATTCGATTCTAAGATATCCTGAAAAGATTTGTTTGATTGTTTTTGAATTTTGCACAAAGCTACACGAGGGCTATCTGCGCTAGCCGTCCCTAATTTAGTAGTGTAAGACTAGAGGGAAAGCAGCTAGTCATCACCACCCACCACCCATTCTTGGGCTACTCTTTTACCAATGAATATAACGCCCCCACGGCTTAAAGGTCGAGCATGTTTGGTGGGACGGGGATTCGAATCCGCAACCCTCAGATTGCGAGTCGAGTGCCCTAGCCATCTGGCCATGCCTGGCCGTCCTGAAAAGACTTCAGATCCGAAAGGATTTGTAGAACCGGATAATTTTTGGCAGAAACGTATAAATTATATTGTTGATATACCCATGAAATTACCCGATTACTTTTGACACTTTTTTGATGTGGTTGTATAATCCAGGAAGACCAAAGGGAATTCTTCTAAGTTGTCTTCTCCATGGGAAGGCCCATATGACATAGTGGATCGTCTCTCAGTCGTGACGTTCCGGATAAAATGTGGTCGGCGAGGTAAGCCAAAGGTGGTGCATGCCAACAGGCAATGGCATTATTATGGTCCAGGTCATTTCAGTTGGGACGAAGTGAACAACAGAACAAATGACGCAGCTG
>NW_013669717.1:5922-12980 GCF_000517525.1 Limulus polyphemus
AGAATAAACCAGTTTTATTTAAGGAAGGACTTGTATCGCTAAAGTTTCTTCGGAAAGAATTTTTACGGAAAATTAACTAACGAACGGAGGTGTAACAGTATTTTAAACTATTTCTTCTGACTATGTTATTTGTTTTTAGCATTCCCTGTTTAATTAATTTCACATTGCTCCAGCAAATGACATGTAAAGAGTACCCAAAATAGGGATTTGAATGAAAAACAAAGATGTTATTGTTATAGGAAATTTTTAGACGGCACGTGAACAAGATAGCCTGTGAGGTAAATAAAATAAAAAGGGATAGGTTATGCTATCCAATGGCAGAGGACACAACACACAGAACAAGTGATACAGTAAAGTGTGCTTGTAATGTTAGTGTTTGTAGTGCACTTAGGGACTAATGATGTATAGAAGGGTAGATTAAAGGAGCTAATTGTTAAGTACAAGGCATTCAAAGCAAAGGGCCTTAAGTTTATAGTTACTTCTGTCAGTATCAGGGATACTGCCAAGACTTAACTGCAAGGATGAAATTATGAATAAATCATCAGGGCTGGATAATAACTTATGTTAATATGTAAGGAAGTACAAGTTGTATTTATTGAATCAATTCAATGGGAAAGGGGAACTTTTTTTGAATAGATGTTTTACCTTTAAGGTAACTGCTGGCATGTTTGCAAGGGTTATTATCAAACCGTAAGAGCAACTTTAAATTAGGACTAGCCAGTTGATATGACCAGAGTAACGAAGAAAACATTAAAATATAGGGAGGATATAATGTGAGAAAAAGATATAAAGGTAGTATTAATGGTAGACTAAACTGTTATTATTGTAAGGCTAGAAGTAAAGAAATAAAATGTATTACTTCAGTGCACTGGTTGGAACAGAATATTTTCATACAACGGGAATAACTAAAACATGTCTAAACATAGAAATTTATAATAAATTTCTTTAAAAACAAATAAATAGGTTGTTTAATATGGATTGAGTATAAAAATCAGAGGAGAAGTGGCTTTAATATGTAAACTGTAAGTTAGCCAGTTCAAGTTTAGGGTATCAAAGCTAACAGCAACGAACTTGAATCTATATGAATTTCTCTTACTGTTTAGAAGGCTTTTTAGTTACAAGTTGTTATACACTACTAGATGAAATTATTCAGAAACTCTAAAGTGAGATAACGAATTCAACAGTCAATGAGTTTATAATTAAAAATTTTAATCATGAGTCAAATCATGAGAGATACAGGTTTTTAGAAACTTTTCAGTATGGTTTTGTTCAACAATTGGTTATGGAACCTACTAGAAACAATGCAATTTTCGGTTTATTGTTAATTTCTAATAACGTAGTCGACAGAAGTTCGGGAACACTTGATGCAAATGATCACTGTGCAATAAGATTTGAGGTTTTGCTGCATATGAAAATAACGAATAATTAGATTTTGGTCCCAAATTTCAGCCCCCAGTGGCACAGCAGACTTACAATGCTAGAAACTGTGTTTCAATACCTATGGCGGGCAGAGCACAGATAACCCATTGTGTAGCTTTGTGCTTAATTACAAACAATTTCAAAATAGCATATTTTGAAAAGATGAAACAAGAAGTATGTGCTGTGAACTGGACAATAAATTTGTTGGAGTTACTGATCAAATGTGAAATGGACAGTAAATTTGTTGGAGTTACTGATGAAACGTGAAATGGACAGTAAATTTGTTGGTGTTACTGATCAAATGTGAAAAAAAAATTTAAATATTCAAAATAGACATGTTCCTTATAGAGAAAAATCATGTCAGCATGAAAAAATCAGCTTATCTCTTAAAAGATATAAAGGATACAATTAAAGAAAAGCATTATAAGTATTGTTACGACAGCGGAAGTCACGTGACGCTGGTAACACGTGATGAGTTTCTAGAAGGATTGGAGAACATCACGAATAATCCAGTATTTGCTAGACGCCCTCTATTCCTGTATATAAGCGCGCCAGATAAAGCGAGACAATTAATCGGAATTGGATAGCAGATAGACAGATAGAGACAGATAATTGAGTCAAGTGAGCGGTAGTGACCGTAAGTAAAGTGCATGAATCGTTGTAAATTATAGCGTGTGTGTTTAAGTTAAAGTGGCTGTGGAAATTAAGTGGATTACAAAGTTTGTAACGAGAAAGAATAAACTAGTTTTAATTAAGAAAGGACTTGTATAGCTGAAGTTTCTCGGAAAAAAGTTTTACGGGAAATTATCAAACGAGCAGATACGTAACAGTATAAAAAGTTTAAATTCACTTATAGAATATCAAGAACGTTGGTCAAACATGAAATTTGAAAATAAAAATATACGAAAAAAGGTTAGCTAAAAATTAATACGTTAAGTGTAAACAAAATGCAAAAAACAAAATGAATAAGAGTAAGGACTTTGAAGGATGACACTAGAAGGCCAATATCTGATGATTATACGATGACTGTGTTGTTAAATTCTTTAGTTTTATTTAAACAATATTCCTCAACCTGAGCAGTTGATCACATTAATTATGAGCTTGTTAAGTAAAAACTGGAAAGTTTAAAGATAAAGTTTCAGATTTACTCAAGAGTTTTGAAAAGTGGGATTGACTGTCACATTACTCAGGTGAAGGAGCAAGCATGTTCAGTAACATGTTTTGATCCCATGATTCGTACATTGTGAGCACCCAATCTAAAAGGTCACACCAGGTTTTAATAATAAATATCTCATATATGGTTAATGGTTTTTACAATGAACACAAATATCAACATCAAAACATTATAGGTAAAATATAATTAATAAGCAATTTCTACAGTTTTTACAATTTATAAAACTTTTCTCTCTATTGAATTACCATTGAAAAGACAAAAATATAGGTATTCCTTTTTAAAACTGTCTACATTCAACTCTGGAAATATGATGGTACAATGTCACAACAACCAAAATTATTTTCTGGTTAATTGTAAGTGGTTGATTATAACAAAATCTCCTAATACTCTTTTCTCTGAATATGTTCATCAGTCAGGAATACAAAGCACCAAACAATCACCCTACACACCCATAATCCGATCTAAATATGTTCATCAGTAAGGACTACATAGCACCAAACCATCAAAACCATGACCCTACACACCAATTATCCGATCTGAATATGTTCATCAGTCAGGAATACATATCACCAAACAATCACCCTACACACCCATAAGAAAATCTGAATATGTTTATCAATGAGGACTACAAAGTACCAAACAATCACCCTACACATCCATAGTCAGAACTGAATAGGTTCGTCAGTCAGTAATACAAAAAAACCAAATCACAACCACACAAAACCCATAAGAAGATCTGAATATGTTCATCATTCAGGACTCCAAAGCACCAAACCATCACCCTACACACCCATGATCAGATATGAATATGTCCATCAGTTAAGACTACTAAGCACCATACAGTCACCCTACATTCCCATAGTCAAACTGAATATGTTCATCAGTCAGGACTACAAAGTACAGAACCATAACCCTCCACACTCATAACAGATCTGAATATGTTCATCAGTCAGGACTACTAAGCACAAAAATATCACCCTACACACCCATAATGAGATCTGAATTTGTTAATCAATCAGGACTACAAAGCACAACACTATCACCCTACACACACATAGACAGAACTGAATATGCTCATCAGTCAGGACTACAAAGCACCAAACCATCACCCTAAACACCCATAATGACATTTGTTATGTTAATCAATCACGACTACAAAGCACAACACCATCACACTACACACCCATAATTAGATCTGAATATGTTCATTAGTGGGGACTAAAAAGTACCATACCATCACCCCACACACCCAAAAGAAGATCTGAATATGTTCATCAGTCAGGAATACAAAGCAGCAAACCATCACCCTACACATCCATGATCAGATATGAATATGTTCATTAGTCAGAACTACAAAGCACCAAAACATGACTCGACACACCCATAATGAGATCTGAATTTGTTAATCAGTCAGGACTACAAAGCACTAAACCATTACCCTACACACCCATAACAGATCTAAATATGTTCATCAGTCAGGACTCCAAAGCACCAAACCATCACCCTACACACCCATCAGAAGATCTGAATATGTTCATTGCTCAGGACTACAAAGCTCCAAACCATGACCCTACACACCCATAATTCGATCTGAATATGTTCATCAGTCAGGACTACATAGCACCAAACCATCACCGTACACAGCCATAAGAAGATCTGAATATGTTCATTAGTCAGGACTATTAAGCACCAAACTATCACCCTACACACCCAAAAGAATATTTGAATATGTTCATTAGTCAGGACTATAAAGCACCAAACTATCACCCTACACATCCATAGTCAGAACTGAATATCTTCAACAGTCAGGACCACAAAAAGCCAAATCACAACCATACAAAACCCATAAGAAGATCAGAATATGTTCATCAGTCAGGACTCCAAATCACCAAACCATCAACCTACAGCCCAAAAGAAGAACTTAATATGTTCATCAGTCATGACTACAAAGCACCAAACCATTATCCTACACAACCAAAAGAATATCTGAATATGTTCATTAGTCAGGACTATAAAGCACCAAACTATCACCCTACACATCCATAGTCAGAACTGAATATCTTCATCAGTCAGATCCACAAAAAACCAAATCACAACCATACAAAACCCATAAGAAGATCAGAATATGTTCATCAGTCAGGACTCCAAATCACCAAACCATTATCCTGCACACCCAAAAGAATATCTGAATATGTTCATCAGTCAGAACTAAAAAGCACCAAACCATCACACTACACACCCAAAGGAAGATCAGAATATGTTCATCAGTCAGGACTCCAAAGAACCGAACCATCATCCTACACACCCAAAAGAAAATCTGAACATGTTCATCAGTCCGGACTAAAAAGCACCAAACCATCACTTTACACACCCAAAACAAGATCTGAATAAGTTCATCATTTAGGACTCCAAAGCACCAAACCATCACCCTACACACCTATGATCAGATATGAATATGTTCATCAGTTAAGACTACTAAGCACCATTAAGTCACCCTACATACCCAAAGTCAGAACTGAATATGTTCATCAGTCAGGACTACAAAGTACAGAACCATAACTTTCCACACTCATAACAGATCTGAATATGTTCATCAGTCAGGACTACTAAGCACAAAAATATCACCATACACACCCATAACGAGATCTGAATATGTTCATCAGTCATGACTACAAAGCACCACACCATCATCCTACACAACCCATAATCATAAGTGAATATGTTCATCAGTTAGGACTACAAAGAACCAAACCATAACCCTACATACAAAAAATTAGATTTGAATTTGTTCATAAGTGGGGACTAAAACGAACCACACCATCACCCCACACACCGAAAAGAAGATCTGAATTTGATCATCAGTCAGGAATACAAAGCATCAAACCATCACCCTACCCACCCATAGTCAGAACTGAAAATGTTCATCAGTCAGGACTGCAAAGTACTAAACCACCACCCTACACACCCATAGTGAGAACTGAATATGTTTATAAGTCAGGACTACAAAGCACCAAACCATCACCCTACACACCCATAATTAAATCTGAATATGATCATTAGTCAGGAATACAAAGTACCAAACCATCACCCTTCATACCCATAATTAGATCTGAATATGTTCATCAGTCAGGACAAAAAAGCACCAAACCATCACACTATACACCCATAATTAAATCTGAATATGTTCTTCAGTCAGGAATACAAAGTACCAAACCACCACCTAAGAAAGACATGATCAGATAAGAATATGTTCATCAGTCAAGACTACTAAGCAACATAAAATCACCCTACACACCCTTTGTCAGAACTGAATATGTTCATAAGTCAGAACTACAAAAAAAAAACAATCACAACCATACAAAACCCATAAGAAGATCCGAATATGTTCATCAGTAAGGACTATAAAGCACCATATCATCACCATAGAAAGACATAACAGATCTGAATACATTCATCAGTCAGGAATACAAAGCATTAAACAATCACCCTACACATCCATCATCAGATATGAATATGTTCACCAGTTAAGACTACTAAGCACCATACAATCACCCTAAATACCGATAGATAGAACTGAATTTGTTCATCAGTCAAGACTACAAAAACTTCAACCTACACACTCTCAATCAGATCTCAATATGTTATGCAGAAAGGACTACAAAGCACCAAAACCTCACCTACACACCCATAATCAGATCTGAATATGTTCATCAATCAGGACTAAAAAACACCAAACAATAACCATAAACGCCCAGAGTCACAACTAAATATGTTCATCAGTCAGGACTACAAATCACCAAACCATGACCCTACACACCCATAAGAAGTTCTGAATATGTTCATCAGTCAGGACTATAAGCAACAAACCATCACCCTACTCAACCATAAAAAAAATTGATTATGTTCTTCTGTGAGGACTGCAAAGCAACAGACAATCATGCTACACACTTATAGTCAGAGCTAAATATGTTCCTCAATCAGGACTACATAGCACCAAACAATCATCCTACTCAACCATAAGAAGATCTGATTATGTTCTTCACTCAGGACTACAAATCACCAAACCATCACCCTACACACCGAGAATTAGATATTAATATGTTAATAAGTGAGGACAACAAAGTACCAAACCATCACCCTAAACACCCATAATCAGAACTGAATATGTTCATCAGTCAGGACTACAAAGGATTAAACCAACACTCTACACACTCATAAGAATATCTGAATATGTTCATCAGTCAAGACTACAAAGCACAAAAACTTCAACCTACACACTCTCAATCAGATCTCAATATGTTATGCAGAAAGGACTACAAAGCACAAAACAATCACCCTACAAACCCATAATCAAATCTGAATATTTTCATCAGTCAGGACTACAAGGCACCAAACCATCACCCTACACACCCATAAGATGATCTGAATATGTTCATTAGTCAGGACTATAAAATTCCAAACAATC
>NW_013669717.1:13980-40983 GCF_000517525.1 Limulus polyphemus
CAAAGCACAAAACAATCACCCTACAAACCCATAATCAAATCTGAATATTTTCATCAGTCAGGACTACAAGGCACCAAACCATCACCCTACACACCCATAAGATGATCTGAATATGTTCATTAGTCAGGACTATAAAATTCCAAACAATCACCTTAAACATCAATAATGAGATCTGAATATGTTCATCAATCAGGACTACAAAGCACCAAATCATCACCCTACACACCCATAATCAAAACTAAATATGTTCATCAGTCAGGACTACAAAGCAACATACCATCACCCTACGCAACCATAGTCAGAACTGAATATATTCATGAGGAAGGACTACAAGGCACCAAATCATCACACTATACAACCATAATCACATCTGAATATGTTCTTCAGTCAGGACTACAAAGCACCAAACCATTACCCTACACACCCATAATCTGATCTGAATATGTTCATCAGTCAAGACTAAAAAGCACAAAAACTTCGATCTACACAACCATAATCAGATCTCAATATGTTAATCAGTAAGGACTACAAAGCACCAAAACCTCACCCAACACAAAAAAATGATCAGATCTGAATATGTTCATCAATCAGGACTAAAAAACACCAAACAATCACAATACACGCCCAGAGTCACAACTAAATATGTTCATCAGTGAGGACTTCAAAGCACCAAACCATCGCTGTATACACCCATAATTAAATCTGACTATGATCATAAGTCAGGAATACAAATTACCAAACCATCACCCTACATACCCATAATTATATCTGAATATGTTCATCAGTAAGGACTGGAAAGCACCAAACCATCACCCTACACACCCATAACAGACCTGAATATGTTCATCAGTCAAAACTACAAAGCACCAAACCATCACCCTACACACACATAATCAGAACTGAATATGTTCATCAGTCAGAACTACAAATCACCAAACCATCACCCTACACACCCATAAGAAGATCTGAATATATCAATCAGTCAGGACTACAAAGCAAAAAACTATAACCTTAATCAACCATAAGAAGATCTGATTATGTTCTTCAGTCAGGACTACAAAGCACCAAATCATCATCCTACACATCCATAATCTGATCTGAATATGTTCACAGTCAAGACTACAAAGCACCAAATCATCACCCTACAAACCGTTAGTCATAACTGAATATGTTCATCAGTCAGGACTACAAAGCATTAAACCATCACCCTACATACTCATAAGAATATCTGAATATATTCATCAGTTAGGACTACAAAGCACCATACAATCATGCTACACACTTATAGTCAGAACTGAATATGTTCATAAGTCTGGACTACAAAAAAAAATCAAAACCATATATAACCCATAAGAAGATATGAATATATTCATCAGTCAGGAATACAGAGCACCAAACCATCACTTAACACACGCATAAGAAGATCTGTATATGTTCATCAGTCAGTACTCCTAAGCACAAAACCATCACCCTATACACCCACAATCAGATCTGAATATGTTCATCAATCAGGACCAGAAAGCACCAAAAAATCACTCTAAACACCAAGAGTCACAACTAAATATGTTCATCAGTCAGGAATACAAAGCACCATTCCATCACCCTACACAACCACAGTCAGAACTGAATATATTCATGAGGAAGGACTACAAAGCACCAAATCATCATCCTATAGAACCATAAGAAAATCTGAATATGTTCTTCAGTCAGGACTACAAAGCACTAAACCATCACCCTACTCAACCAGAAAAAGATCTGATTATGTTCTTCAGTGAGGACTGCAAAGCACCATACAATCATGCTACACACTTATAGTCAGAGCTAAATATGTTCATCAATTAGGACTACATAGCACCAATCAATCACCCTACTAAAACATAAGAAGATCTGATTATGTTCTTCCCTCAGGACTAGAAAGCACCAAACCATCACCCTACACACCGAGAATTAGATATTAATATGTTCCTCAGTGAGGACTACAAAGTACCAAACCATCACCCTATACACCCATAGTTAGAACTGAATATGTTCATCAGTCAGGACTACAAAGGATTAAACCATCACTCTACACACAAATAAGAATATCTGTATATGTTCATCAGTCAGGAATACTAAGCACCAAACCATCACTTTACACACGCATAAGAAGATCTGAATACGTTCATCTGTCAGGACTCCTAAGCACCAAACCATCACCCCACACACCCATAATCAGATCTGAATCTGTTCATCAACCAGGACTACAAAGCATCAAACAATCACCCTACTCAACCATAAGAAGATCTGATTATGTTCTTAATTCAAGACTACAAAGCACCAAACCATCACCCTAAACACCGAGAATTAGATATTAATATTTTCATCAGTGAGGACTACAAAGTACCAAACCATCATGCTGAACACCCATAAGAAGATTTGAATATGTTCATCAGTCAGTACTACAAAGGATTAAACCATCAATCTTCCATACCCATAAGAATATCTGAATATGTTCATCAGTCAGGACTACAAAATACCAAACAATCACCCTAAACATCCATAATGAGATCTGAATATGTTCATTAGTCAGGACTACAAAGCACCAAACCATCACCCTACTCAACCATAAAAAGATCTGATTATGTTCTTCAGTGAGGACTTCAAAGCACCATACAATCATGCTACACACTTGTAGTCAGAACTATATATGTTCATTAATCAGGACTACAAAGCACCAAACAATCACCCTACTCAAACATAAGAAAATCTGATTATGTTCTTCACTCAGGACTACAAAGCACCAAACCATCACCTTACACACCGAGAATTAGATATGAATATGTCCATAAGTGAGGACTACAAAGTACCAAACCATCACCTTACAAACACATAGTCAGAACTGAATATGTTCATGAGGCAAAACAACACAGCACCAAACTTTCACCCCACACACTCATAGTCAGCACTAAATATGTTCATCAGTCAGGACTACAAAGCATTAAACCATAAGCCTACATTCACAAAAGAAGATTTGAATATGTTCATCATTCAGGACTACGAAGCACCAAATCATCACCCTATACACCCATAGTCAGAACTTAATATGTTCTTCAGTCAGGACTATAAAACACCAAACAATCACCCTTCACACCCAGAGTCACAACTAAATATGTTCATCAGTCAGGACTACAAAGTACCAAGCAATCACCCTACAAACCCATAATGAGATCTGAATATTTTCATCAGTCAGGACTACAAAGCACCAAACGTTCACTCTACAAACCCAGAGTCACTACTAAATATGTTCATGAATCAGTACTACAAAGTACCGAGACACCACCCTACTAAACCATAATCAGATCTGAATATATTCATCAGTCAGGACTACAAAGCACCAAATCATCACCCGACACACCCATAATCAGAACTAAACATTTTCATCAGTCAGAACTACGAAGCACCAAACCATCACCCAACACACCCATAAGAAGACCTGAATATGTTCATTAGTCAGGACTATAAAATTCCAAACAATCACCTTAAACATCAATAATGAGATCTGAATATGTTCATCAGTCAGGACTACAAAGCAACAAACCATAACCCTACACAACCATAATCAGATCTGAATATGTTCATCAGTCAGGACTACAAAGCACCAAACCATAACCCTTCACACATATAATCGGCTCTGAATTTGTTCATCAATCTAGACTACAAAAATATCAAAACCATACATAACCCGTAAGAACATCAGAATATGTTCATCAGTTAGGAATACAAAGAACCAAACCATCAGTTTAAACAAGCATAAGAAGATCTGAATATGTTCATATGTCAGGACTCGTAAGCACCAAACCATCACCCTACACACCCATAATCAGATCTAAATCTGTTCATCAATCAGGACTACAAAGCACCAAACAATCACCAAACTCAACCATAAGAAGAACTGACTTTGTTCGTCACTCAAGAATAAAAAGCACCAAACCATCACCCTACACACCAGGAATTAGGTATTAATGTGTTTATCAATGAGGACTACAAAGTACCAAACCATCACCCTAAACACCCATAATAATATTTTAATATGTTCTTTAATCAGGACTATAAAGCACCAAATCATTACCCTATACACCCATAAGAAGACCTGAATATATTCATTAGTCAGGACTATAAAATTCCAAACAATCACCTTAAACATCAATAATGAGATCTGAATATGTTCATCAGTCAGGACTACAAAGTACAAATCATCACCCTACACACCCATAATCAGAACTAAATATGTTCATGAATCAGGACTACAAAGCACCAAACCATCATCCTATACATCCATAATCAGACCTGAATATGTTCATCAGTCAGGAATACAAAGCACAAAACCTTCACCCTACACACCCATAATCAGATCTCAATATGTTCATCAGTAAGGACTACAAAGCACCTAACCCTCCCCCTACAAACCCATAATCAGATATGAATATATTCATCAATCAGGACTACAAAACACCAAACAATCACCCTACACACCCAGAGTCACAACTAAATATGTTCATCAGTCAGGACTACAAAGTACCAAACAAAAACCCTACAAACCCATAATCAGATCTGAATATGTTTAATAGTAAGGACTACAAATTACCAAACTATCACCCTACAAAACCATAATCAGATCTGAATATTTTCATTAGTCAGGACTACAAAGCACCAAATCATCACCCCACACACACATAATCAGAACTGAGAATTTTAACAGTCAGGACTACAAAGCACCAAAACAGCACCCTACACAGCCATAAGAAAATCTGAATATGTTCATCAGTCAGGTCTACAAAGCAACAAACCATCACGTTACAAGCCCATAGTCAGAAATGAATATGTTCATGAGGCAAAACAACACAGCACCAAACCCTCAACCCACACACTCATAGTCAGCACTGAATATGTTCATCAGAGAGGAATACAAAGCACCAAACCTTCACCCTACACACCCATAATCAGATCTAAATATGTTCATCAATCAGGACTACAAAGCACCAAACAATCACCCAACTCAACCATAAGAAGAACTGATTTTGTTCGTCACTAAAGAATAAAAAGCACCAAACCATCACCCTACACACCAGGAATTAGATATTAATGTGTTTATCAATGAGGACTACAAAGTACCAAACCATCACCCTAAACACCCATAATAATATTTTAATATGTTCTTTAATCAGGACTATAAAGCACCAAATCATTACCCTATACACCCATAGTCAGAACTTAATATGTTCTTCAGTCAGGAATATAAAGCACCAAACAATCACCCTATTCAACCATAAGAAGATCTGATTATGTTCTTCACTCAGGACTACAAAGCACCAAACAATCACCCTACTCAACCATAAGAAGATCTGATTATGTTCATCAGTCAGGACTACAAACCACCAAACAATCACCCTACTCAACCATAAGAAGATCTGAATGTGTTATTCAGTCAGGACTACAAAGCACCAAACTATAATCCTACACATCCATAATCAGATCTGAATATATTCATGAGTCAGGAATACAAAGCTTCAAGCCTTCACCCTACACACCAATAATCAAATCTGAATATGTTCATCAATTGGACTACAAAACACCAAACAATCACCCTTCACACCCAGAGTCACAACTAAATATGTTCATCAGTCAGGACTACAAAGTACCAAACCACCACCCTAGAGAACCATAATCAGATCTGAATAGTTTCATCAGTCAGGAATACAAAACACCAAATCATCACCCGACACACCCATAATCAGAACTGAATATGTTCATCAGTTAGGATTACAAAGCACCAAACCATCACCTTACACACCCATAAGAAGATCTGAATACGTTCATTAGTCAGGACTACAATATTCCAAACAATCACCCTAAATATCCATTATGAGATCGGACTACAAAAAACAAACAAAAAAAACAATACATAACCCATAAGAAGATCTGAATATGTTCATCAGTCAGGAATACAAAGAACAAAACAATCACTTTACACATGCATAAGAATATCTGAATATGTTCATAATTCAGGACTCCTAAGCACGAAACCATCACCCTACACATCCATAATCAGATCTCAATACGTTCATCAATCATTACTACAAAGCACCAAACAATCACTCTACACACCCAGACTCACAACTAAATATGTTCATTGGTCAGGACTACAAAGCACAAAATCTTCACCGTATACAACCATAATAAGATCTCAATAT
Organism: Limulus polyphemus; assembly: GCF_000517525.1. NCBI lineage: Eukaryota > Metazoa > Arthropoda > Merostomata > Xiphosura > Limulidae > Limulus > Limulus polyphemus. The sequence continues at coordinate 20,211 of NW_013669717.1, forward strand.
GTTCATCAGTCAGGACTACAAAGAACCAAACCATCACACTACACACCCGTAATCAGATCTCAATATGTTCATGAGTCAGGAATACAAAGCATCAAACCTTCACCCTACACACCCATAATCAGATCTCAATATGTTCATCAGTATGGACTACAAAGCACCAAACCCTCACCCTACACACCCATAATCAGATCTCAATATGTTCATCAGTCAGAACTGCAAAGCACCATACCATCACCCTATAAACCTATAGTCAGAACTGAATATGTTCATGAGTCAGGAAACCAAAGAAGCAAATCATCACTCTTCACATCCATAATCAGAACTGAATATGTTTATCAGTCAGGAATACAAAACACTAGACAATTACCCTAAACGCCCAGAGTCACAATTAAATATGTTCATCAGTCAAGACTACAAAAGGACCAAACCATCACCCTACACACCCATAAGAGGGTCTGAATATGTTCATCAGTCAGGACTACAAGCAACAAACCATCACCCTACTCAACCATAAAAAGCTCTGACTCTGTTCTTCAATGAGGACTGCAAAGCACCATACAATCATACAACACACTTGTAGTCAGAACTAAATATGTTCATCAATCAGGACTACAAAGCACCAAACAATCACCCTACTCAAACATAAGAAGATATGATTATGTTCTTCACTCAGGACTACAAAGCACCAAACAATCACCCTACTCAACCACAAGAAGATCTGATTATGTTCATCAGTCAGGACTACAAAGCACCAAACAATCACCCTTCTCAACCATAAGAAGATCTGAATGTGTTATTCAGTCAGGACTACAAAGCACCAAACTATAATCCTACACATCCATAATCAGATCTGCATGTATTCATGAGTCAGGAATACAAAGCATCAAGCCTTCACCCTACACACCCATAATCACATGTCAATATTTTCAACAGTATGGACTACAAAGCACCAAACCCTCACCCTACACACCAATAATCAAATCTGAATATGTTCATCAATAGGACTACAAAACACCAAACAATCACCCTTCACACCCAGAGTCACAACTAAATATGTTCATCAGTCAGGACTACAAAGTACCAAACCACCACCCTAGAGAACTATAATCAGATCTGAATATTTTCATCAGTCAGGAATACAAAGCACCAAATCATCACTCGACATACCCATAATCAGAACTGAATATGTTCATCAGTTAGGACTACAAAGCACCAAACCATCACCCTACACACCCATAAGAAGATCTGAATACGTTCATTAGTCAGGACTACAATATTCCAAACAATCACCTTAAATATCTATTATGAGATCGGACTACAAAAAAAGAAAAAAAACAATACATAACCCATAAGAAGATCTGAATATGTTCATCAGTCAGGAATACAAAGAACAAAACAATCACTTTACACACGCAAAAGAATATCTGAATATGTTCATAATTCAGGACTCCTAAGCACGAAACCATCACCCTACACATCGATAATCAGATCTCAATATGTTCATCAATCATTAATACATGGCACCAAACAATCACTCTACACACCCAGACTCACTACTAAATATGTTCATCAGTCAGGACTACAAAGCACAAAATCTTCACCGTATACAACCATAATAAGATCTCAATATGTTCATCAGTCAGGACTACAAAGAACCAAACCATCACACTACACACCCATAATCAGATCTCAATATGTTCATGAGTCAGGAATACAAAGCACCAAACCTCACACTACACACCCATAATCAGTTCTGAATATGCTCATCAGTCAGGACTACAAAGTACCAAACAATCACCCAACTCAACCATGAGAAGAACTGATTATGTTAGTCACTGAAGAATACAAAGCACCAAACCATCACACTACACACCGGGAATTAGATATTAATGTGTTCATCAATGAGGACTACAAAGTACCAAACGATCACCCGTAACACCCATAATAATATTTTAATATGTTCTTTAATCAGGACTATAAAGCACCAAATCATTACCCTATACACCCATAGTCAGAACTTAACATGTTCTTCAGTCAGGACTACAAAGCACCAAACCATCATCCTACACATCCATAATCATATCTGAATATGTTCATCAGTCAGGACTACATAGCACCAAACCTTCACCCTACACACCCATAATCAAATCTGAATCTGTTCATCAATCTGGACTACAAAGCACTAAACCATCACCCTAAAACCCATAGTCAGAAAACGAATATGATCGTCAATCATGACTACTAAGTACTAAACCATTACCCTACACAACCATAGAAGATCTGAATATGTTCATCAGTTACGACTAAAAGCACCAAACGTTCACCCCACACACCCAGAGTCACAACTAAATATGTTCATGAGTCAGGACTACAAAGTACCAAACCATCTCCATACAAACCCATAATAATATTTTAATATGTTCTTTAATCAGGACTATAAAGCACCAAATCATTACCCTATACACCCATAGTCAGATCTGAATATGTTCAATAGTAAGGACTACAAAGTACCAATCCATCACCCTAAAAACCCATAGTCAGAACTGAATATGATCGTCAATCAGGACTAATAATTACTAAACCATCACCCTACACCCACATAATCACATATGAATATGTTCTTCAGTCGGGACTACAAAGCTCTAAACCATCACCCTAAAACCCATAGTCAGAAAACGAATATGATCGTCAATCATGACTACTAAGTACTAAACCATTACCCTACACAACCATAGAAGATCTGAATATGTTCATCAGTTACGACTAAAAGCACCAAACGTTCATCCTACACACCCATAATGAGATCTGAATATGTTCATCAGTCAAGACTACTAAGCATCATACAATAACCCTACACACCCATAGTCAGAACTGAATATGTTCGTCGGTCACGACTACAAAGTACCAATCCATCATCCTAAAAACCCATAGTCAGAACTGAATATGATCGTCAATCAGGACTAATAATTACTAAACCATCACCCTACACCCACATAATCACATATGAATATGTTCTTCAGTCGGGACTACAAAGCTCTAAACCATCACCTTACAAACCCATAAGAATATCTGAATATGTTCATCAGTCAGGACTACAAAGCACCAAACCATCACCCTACACAACCATAAGAAGATCTCAATATGTTCATCAGTAAGGACTACAAAGCACCAAACCATCACCCTACAAAACCATAATCAGATCTGAATATGTTCTTCTCTCAGAACTGGAAAGCACCATACCATCACCCTACACACCCATAGTCAGAACTGAATATGTTCATCAGTCAAGACTGCAAAGCACCAAACAATCTCCCTACTCAACCATAAGAAGATCTGATTATGTTCTTCACTCAAGACAACAAAGTACCAAACCATCACCCTACAATCCGAGAATTAGATATTAATATGTTCATCAGTGAGGAATACAAAGCACAAAACATTCAGCCTACACACCCATAATACGATTTCAATATGTTTATCAGTAAAAACTACAAAATACCAAACCCCCACCCTACGCACCCATCATCAGATCTGAATATGTTCATTAATCAAGACTACAAAACACCAAACAATCACCCTACACACCCAGAGTCACAACTAAATATGTTCATGAGTCAGGACTACAAAGTACCAAACCATCTCCCTACAAACCCATAATCAGATCTGAATATGTTCAATAGTAAGGACTAAAAAGTACCAAACCATCACCCTACAAACCCATAATCCGATCTGAATATTTTCATCAGTCAGGACTACAAAATACCAAATCATCACTCTACACACCCATAATTAGAACTGAATATGTTCATCAATCTGGACTACACAGCAACAAATCATTATCCTACAAACCCATAGTCAGAACTGAATACGTTCATGAGGCAAGACAACAAAGCAACAAACCCTCACCCCACACACCCATAGTCAGCAATGGATATGTTCATCAGTCAGGACTACAAAGCATTAAACCATAACCCTATATACCCATAAGAATATCTGAATATCTTCATTAGTCAGGACTACAAAATACCAAACAATCACCCTAAACATCCATAATGAGATCTGAATATCTTCATCTGTCAGGATTCCTAAGCATCAAACTATCATCCTACACAACCATAATCAGATCTGAATATGTTCAGCAATTAGGACTACAAAACACCAAACAATCACCCTACATACCCAGAGTAACAACTAAATATGTTCATCAGTCAGGACTACAAAACACCAAACAATCACCTTACACAACCAGAGTAACAACTAAATATGTTCATCCGTCAGGACTACAAAGTACCAAACCATCACCCTACAAACCCATAATCAGAACTGAATATGTTCATCAGTCAGGAACACAAAGAACAAAACGATCACTTTACACACGCATAAGAATATCTGAATATGTTCATCAGTCAGGACTACAAACTAACCAACCATAACCCTACTCAACCATAAGAAGATCTGATTATGTTCTTCAGTCAGGACTACAAAGCACCATACAATCATGTTACACACTTATAGTCAGAACTGAATATGTTCATCAGTCTGGACTACAAAAAATTAAAACAATACATGACCCATAAGAAGATCTGAATATGTTCATCAGTCAGGAATACAAAGAACCAAACAATCACTTTACACACGCATAAGAATATCTGAATATGTTCATCATTCAGGACTCCTAAGCACCGAACCATCACCCTACACACCCATAATCATATCTCAATATGTTCATCAATCATTACTACAAAGCACAAAACAATCACCCTACACACCCAGAGTCACAACTAAATATGTTCTTCAGCCAGGACTACAAAGCACCAAACCATCACCCTACACACTATTAATCAGATGTGAATGTGTTCTTCAATCAGGACTACAAAGCACCAAACCATCATCCTACACATCCATAATCAGGTCTGAATATGTTCATGAGTCAGGAATACAAAGCGTCAAACCTTCACCCTACACACCCATAATCAGATCTCAATATGTTCATCAGTCAGGACTACAAAGTAACAAATCATCAGCCTATACAACCATAAGAAGATTTGAATATGTTCTTTAGTCAGGAGTACAAAGCACCAAATCATCACTCTATACACCCATATTCAGAACTCAATATGTTCTTCAGTCAGGACTACAAAGCAACAAACCATCACCCTACACACTCATAATGAAATCTGAATGTGTTCTTCAGACAGGACTACAAAGCACCAAACCATCATCCTATACATCCATAATCAGATCTGAATATGTTCATCAGTCAGGAATACAAAGCACCAAACCCTCACCCTACACACCCATAATCAGATCTGAATATGTTCATCAATCAGGACTACAAAACACCAAACCATCACCCTACAAACCCATAATCAGAACTGAATATGTTCATCAGTCGGGACTACAAAGTACAAATCATGATCCTACACATGCATAATCAGAACTAAATATGTTCATCAGTCAGGAGTACAAAGCACCAAACCATCACCCTACACACCCATAAAAAGATCTGAGTATGTTCATCAGTCAGGACTACAAACCAACAAACCATAACCCTACTCAACCATAAGAAGATTTGATTATGTTCTTCAGTCAGGACTACAAAGCACCATACAATCATGTTACACACTTATAGTCAGAACTGAATATGTTCATCAGTCTGGACTACAAAAAATAAGAAGATCTGAATATGTTCATCAGTCAGAAATACAAAGAACAAAACAATCACTTTACACACACATAAGAATATCTGAATATGTTCATCATTCAGGACTCCTAAGCACCAAATCATCACCCTACACATCCATAATCATATCTCAATATGTTCATCATCATTATTACAAAGCACAAAACAATCACCCTACACACCCAGAGTCACAACTAAATATGTTCATCAGTCAGGACTACTAAGCACCATACCATCACCCTACACAACCATAGTCAGAACTGAATATATTCATGAGGAAGGGCTACAAAGCACCAAATCATCACCGTATACAACCATAAGAAGATCTGAATATGTTCTTCAGTCAGGACTACAAAGCACCAAACCATCACCCTACACACTCATAATCAGATCTGAATGTGTTCTTCAATCAGGACTAGAAAGCACCAAACCATCATTCTACACACTCATAATCAGATCTGAATGTGTTTTTCAGTCAGGACTAAAAGCACCAAATCATCATCCTACACATCCATAATCAGATCTGAATATGTTTATCAGTGAGGAACACAAAGCACTAAACCTTCACCCTACACACCCATAATCAGGTGTCAATATGTTCATCAGTAAGGACTACAAAATACCAAACCCTCACCCTACACACCCATAAACAGATCTCAAAATTTTCATAAATCAGGACTACAAAGCACCAAACCATCACCCTTCACAACCATAAAAAGATCTGAATAAGTTCATCAGTCAGGACTAAAAAGCAACAATCCATCACCCTACACAACCATACTCAGAACTGAATATATTCATGAAGAAGGACTACAAATCACTAAACTGTCACCCTAGACCCCCATAATCAGATCTGAATTTGTTCATAAATCTGGACTAGAAAGCACCAAACCATCACCCTAAAACCCATAGTCAGAACTGAATATGATCGTCAATCATGACTACCAAGTTACTAAACCATCACCCTACACAACCATAAGAGATCTGAATATGTTCATCAGTCACGACTAAAAGCACCAAACGTTCACCCTACACACCCATAATGAGATCTGAATATGTTCAACAGTCAAGACTACCAAGCACCATACAATCACCCTACACACCCATAGTTAGAACTGAATATGTTCATCAGTCAGGACTAAAAAGTACCAATCCATCACCCTAAAAACCCATAGTCAGAACTGAGTATGATCGTCAATCAGGATTAATAATTATTAAACCATCACCCTACACACACATAATCACATATGAATATGTTCTTCAGTTAGGACTACAAAGTTATAAACCATCACCATACACACCCATAAGAATATCTGAATATGTTCATCAGTCTAGACTACAAAGCACCAAACTATCACCCTACACTCCCATAATCATAACTGAATATGTTCATGAGGCAGGACAACAAAGCACCAAACAATCACCCTACTCAACCATAAGAAGATCTGATTATGTTCTTCACTCAAGGCAAGAAAGTACCAAACCATCACCCTACACTCCGAGAATTAGATATTAATATGTTCATCAGTGAGGACTACAATGTACCAAACCATCACCCTAAACACCCATAAGAAGATTTCAATACGTTCATTAGTCAGGACTACAAAGCAACAAGTCATCACCCTATACACCCATAGTCAGAACTTAATATGTTCTTCAGTCAGGACTACAAAGAACCAAACCATCACTCTAAACGTTCATAATCAGATCTGAATGTGTTCTTCAGTCAGGACTACAAAGCACCAAACCATCATCCTACACATCCATAATCAGATCTGAATATGTTAATCAATCAGGACTACAAAGCAAAAAAACCTCACCCTACACACCCATAACCAGATTTGAATATGTTCATCAATCAGGAATACAAAACACCAAACAATCACTCTACACGCCCAGAGTCACAACTAAATATGTTCATCAGTCAGGTCTACAAAGTACCAAACCATCACCCTACAAACAAATAATCAGATCTAAATATGTTCATCAGTCACAACTGCAAAGCACTATACCATCACCCTAGAAACCCATAGTCATAACTAAATATGTTCATGGGTCAGGAAAACAAAGCACCAAACCATCACCCTACACACCCATAGTCAGAACTGAACATGTCCATCAGTTAGGACTACAAAGGATTAAACCATCAACCTTCCATACCCATAAGAATATCTGAATGTGTTCATCAGTCAGGACTACAAATTACCAAACAATCACCCTAAACATCCATAAATAGATCTGAATATGTTCATCAGTCAGGACTATAAAACACCAAATCATCACCCTACACACCCATAAGAAGATCTGAATATGTTCATCACTCAGGACTATAAGCAAGAAACCATCACCCTACTCAACCATAAAAAGATATGATTATGTTCTTCAGTGAGGACTGCAAATCACCATACAATCATGCTGCACACTTGTAGTCAGAACTAAATATGTTCATCAATCAGGACTACAAAGCACCAAACAATCACCCTACTCAACCATAAGAAGATCTGATTATGGTCTTCACTCAGGGCTACAAAGCATCAAACCATCACCCTACACACCGAGAATTAGATATGAATATGTTAATAAGTGAAGACTACAAAGTACCAAACCATCACCCTAAACATCCATAAGAAGATTTGAATATGTTCATCAGTAGGGACTACAAAGCACCAAATCATCACCCTATACACCCACAGTCAGAACTTAATATGTTCATCAGTCATGAGTACTAAGCGCCAAACTATCACCTTACAAACCCATAATCAGATCTGAATTTGTTCATCAATCAACGCTACAAAAAATCAAAACCATACATAACCCATAAGAAGATCTGAATATGTTCATATGTCAGAACTCCTAAGCACCAAACCATCAACCTACACACCCATAATGAGATCTGAAATTGTTCATCAATCAGGACTACAAAGCACCAAACAATCACCCAACTCAACCATAAGAAGATCTGATTATGTTAGTCACTCAAGAATACAAAGCACCAAACCATCACCTTACACACCTGGAATTATATATTAATATGTTCATCAGTGAGGACTACAAAGTTTCAAACCATCACCCTAAACACACATAATAATATTTTAATATGTTCTTTAATCAGGACTACAAAGCACCAAATCATCACCCTGTACAGCCATAGTCAGAACTTAATATGTTCTTCAATAATGACTACAAAGAACCAGATCATTACCCTATACACCCATAGTCAAAACTTAATATGTTCTTCAGTCAGGACTACAAAGCACCAAATCATCACCCTGTACAGCCATAGTCAGAACTTAATATGTTCTTCAATAATGACTACAAAGAACCAGATCATTACCCTATACACCCATAGTCAGAACTTAATATGTTCTTCAGTCAGGACTACAAAGCACAAAATCATCACCCGACACACCCATAATCAGAACTGAATATGTTCATCAGTCAGGACTAAGCACCAAACCATCACCCTACACACCCATAAGAAAATCTGAATATGTTCATTAGTCAGGATTATTCCAAACAATCACCTTAAACATCCATAATGAGATCGGACTACAAAAAAAAATAAAAACAATACACAACCCATAAGAAGATCTGAATATGTTCATTATTCAGGATTCCTAAGTACCAAACCATCACCCGACACACCCATAATCAGATCTGAATATGTTCATCAGTCAGGACTACAAAGCACCAATACATCCCCCTTCACAACCATAGTCAGAACTGAATATATTGATGAGGAAGGAATACAAAGCACCAAATCTTCACCGTATACAACCATAATAAGATCTGAATATGTTCTTCAGTCAGGACTACAAAGAACCAAACCATCACCCTAAAAACCCATAATCAGATCTGAATACGTTCATCAGTCAAGACTACAAAGCACAAAGACTTCAACCTACACACCCATAATCAGATCTCAATATGTTCATCAATCAGGACTACAAAACACCAAACAATCACCCTACATGCACAGAGTCACAACAAAATATGTTCATCAGTGAGGACTACAAATGACCAAACCATCACCCTTCAAACCCCTAATCAGATCTGAATATGTTCATCAGTAAGGACTGCATAGCACCAAACCATCACCTTACATTCCCATAACCAGATTTCAAAATGTTCATCAGTCAGAACTGCAAAGCACCATACCATCACCCTACAGACCCATAGTCAGAACTGAATATGTTCATCAGTCAGGACTACAAAGCACCAAACCTTCACACTACACACCCATAATCAGATCTCAATATTTTCATCAGTGAGTACTACAAAGCACCAAACCCTCACCCTACACACCCTTAATCAGATCTGAATATGTTCATCAATCAGGACTACAAAGCACCAAACAATCACCCAACTCAACCATAAGAAGAACTGATTATGTTCGTCACTCAAGAATACAAAGCACCAAACCATCATCCTACACACCGTGAATTAGATATTAATGTGTACATGAATGAGGACTACAAAGTACCAAACCATCACCCTAAACACCCATAATAATATTTTAATATGTTCTTTAATCAGGACTATAAAGCACCAAATCATTACTCTATACACCCATAGTCAGAACTTAATATGTTCTTCAGTCAGGACTACAAAGCACCAAACCATCATCCCACACATCCATAATCAGGTCTGAATATGTTCATCAGTCTGGACTACAAAAAAATCAAAACCATACATAACCAATAAGAAAATCTGAATATGTTCATCAGTCAGGACTACAAAGCACCAAACAATCACCTTATACACCCATAAGAAGATCTGAATATGTTCATCTATCAGTACTTCTAAGCACCAAACCATCACTTTACACACCCATAATCAGATCTGAATATGTTCATCAATCACGACTACAAAACGCCAAACAATCATCCTACACACCGAGAGTCACAAATAAATATGTTCATCAGTCAGGACTACAGAGCACCAAACAATCACCCAACTCAACCATAAGACGATCTGATTATGTTAGTCACTCAAGAATACAAAGCACCAAACACACCTTACACACCTGGAATTAGATATTAATATGTTCATCAGAGAGGACTACAAAGTTTCAAACCATCACCCTAAACACCCATAATAATATTTTAATATGTTCTTTAATCGGGACTACAAAGCACCAAATCATCACATTGTACAACCATCGTCACAACTTAATATTTTCTTTAATAATGACTACAAAAAACCAGATCATTACCCTATACACCCATAATCAGATCTCAATATTCATCAGTAAGGATTACAAAGCACCAAATCCTCACCCTACACACTCATAATCAGATCTGAATATGTTCATCAATCAGGACTACAAAGCACCAAACAATCACCCTTACCACCCAGAGTCACAACTAAATATGTTCATCAGTCAGGACTACAAAGTATCAAACCATAACCCTAGAAACCCATAATCAGATCTGAATATTTCATCAATCAGGAATAAAAAGCACCAAACCTTCAATGTACTCACCTAGAGTCACAACTAAATATGTTATTCAGTGAGAACTACAAAGTATCAAACCATCACCCTACAAACCCATAATCAGATCTGAATATTTTCATCAGTCAGGAGTACAAAGCAACATATCAGGTTCTGACACACCCATAATCAGAACTGAATATGTTCATCAGTCAGGACTACAAAGCACCAAACCATCACCCTACACACCCATAAGAAGATCTGTATATGTTCATTAGTCAGGACTACAAAATACCAAACATTCACACTAAACATCCATAATGAGAGCTGAATATGTTCATCAGTAAGGACTACAAAGTACAAATCATCCCCCTACACACCCATAAGAAGATCTGAATATGTTCATGAGTCAGGACTACAAAGCAACAAACCATAACCCTACTCAACCATAAGAAGATCTGGTTATGTTCTTCAGTCAGTATTACAAAGCACCAAACAATCATGTTACACACTTATAGTCAGAACTGAATATGTTTATCAGTCTGGACTACAAAAAAATGAAAACCATACATAACCAATAAGAAGATGTGAATATGTTCATCTGTCAGGAATACAAAGCACGAAACCATCACCCTACACACCCATAATCGGATCTGAATATGTTCATCAATCAGGACTACAAAGCACTATACAATCACCATACATACCCATACTCAGAACTGAATTTGTTCATCAGTCAGGACTACAAAGCACCAAACCATCACCCTACACACCCATAGTGAGAACTGAATTTATTCATCAGTCAGAACTACAAAGCACCAAACCATCACCTCACACAACCATAAGAAGATCTGAATATGTTCATCAGTCAGGGCTACAAAGCACCAAACCATCACCCTACACACCCATAATGAGATCTGAATATGTTCATCAGTCAAGAGTATTAATCACCATACACTCACCCTATATACTCATAGTGAGAACTGAATTTATTCATCAGTCAGAACTACAAAGCACCAAACCCTCACCCTACACAACCATAAGAAGATCTGAATATGTTCATGAGTCAGGAATACAAAGCACCAAACCATCACTTTACACACGCATAAGAAGAACTGAATATGTTCATTTGTCAGGATTCCTAAGCACCAAACCATCTCTCTATACACCCATAATCAGATCTGAATATGTTCATCACCCAGAACTACAAAGCACCAAACCATCACCCTACACATTCATACTCAGAACTGAATATGTTCATCAGTCAGGACTACAAACCACCAAACCTTCACCCTACTCAACCATAAGAAGATCTGATTATGTTCTTCACTCAAGACTACAAAGCACCAAATCATCACCCTTTACACCCAAAGTCAGAATTTAATATGTTCATCAGTCAGGGATACAACGCACCAAACTATCACCCTACACACCGAGAATTAGATATTAATATGATCATCAGTGAGGACTTCAAAGTAACAAACCACCACCCTAAAAACCCATAGTTAGAACTTAATCGTCAAACAGGACTAGTAAGTACTAAACCATCACCCTACACACATAATCAGATATGAATATGTTCATCAGTCGGGACTACAAAGCACTAAACCATCACCTTACACACTCATAAGAATATCTGAATATGTTCATCAGTCAGGACTACAAAGCACCAAACCATCGCTCAACACATTCATAATCAGATCTGAATGTGTTCTTCAGCCAGGACTACAAAGCACTTAACCATCACTCTACACACTCATAATATGACCTGAATATGTTCATCAATAAGGACTATAAAAAACCACACAATCACCCTTCACACCCAGAGTCACAACTAAATATGTTGATCAGTCAGGAATACAAAGCACCAAACTTTCACCCTACACACCGCGAATTAGATATTAATATGATCATCAGTGAGGACTTCAAAGTACCAAACCATCACCCTAAAAACCACTAGTTAGAACTGAATCATCAATCAGGACTAGTAAGTACTAAACCATCACCCTACACACATAATCAGATATGAATATGTTCATCAGTCGGGACTACAAAGCACTAAACCATCACCTTACACACTCATAAGAATATCTGAATATGTTCATCAGTCGGGACTACAAAGCACTAAACCATCATCTTACACACTCATAAGAATATCTGAATATGTTCATCAGTCAGGACTACAAAGTACCAAACCATCACAATGTATAAACCCATTAGAAGATCTGAATATGTTCGTCAGTGAGGACTATAAAGCAACAAACCTTCATCCTACACACCCTTACTCAGAATTGAATATGTTCATCAGTCAGGACTACAAAGCACGATACCATCAACTTACACAACCATCAGAATATCTAAATATGTTCAACAATCAGGACTACAAAGCACCAAATAGTCACCCTAAACATCCACAATGAGATCTCAGTAAGTTCATCAGTCAGGACTACAAAGCACCAAATCATCACACTACACATCCATAAATAGATTGTGGACTCAAACACTGGTTAAATAAGAAGACAGGGTAAGAACTTAAGATTTCTTGAACACAACATCACCGCAATGTAAATATCTAGGATGGTATGCATGGATACTTTATATGTCCCATACATTGGTTATACAAGAAGACAGTATAAGAGAGTTAGGCTTCTTGACCACAACACCACAGCAATGTAAATATCGTGGATGGTATGTATGGACACTCTTATTGTAGACCCAAACATTGGGTTAGCAAGGAGACACGATAAGAAAGTGAGGATTCTTGACCACAACATTACAGCAATGTAAATATCTAGGATTGTATGTGTGGACACTATTATTGAGGACCCAAACCTTGTTTAATCAAGGAGACAGGATACGAGAGTGAGGCTTCAAGACCACAACAGTACAGCAATTTAAATATCTAGGATAGTATGAATGTACACTCTTATTGTGGACCCAAACAATGGTTAAATAAGGAGACAGGATAAGAACATAAGACTTCGAGACCACAACACCGCAGCAATTATAATATCTTGGACGGTATGTATGGACCCTCTTATTATTAATCCAAACAATGGTTAAATAATGAGACATGATAAGAGAGTTAGGCTTCTGGACCATAACACCACAGCAATGTAAATATCTAGGATGTTATTTATAGACTCTCTTATTGTGGACCCAAAAGCTGGTTAAACAAGAAAGTAGGATAAGATAGTGAGGCTTCTATACCACACCACAAATGCAATGTAAATGTGTAGGATGGTATGTATGGACACTCTTATTGTGGACCCAAAAACGGGTTAAACAAGGAAGTAGGATAAGGTAGTTAGGCTTCTAGACCACATCACAAATGCAATGTAAATATCTAGGATGGTATGTATGGACAGTCTTATTGTGGACCCGAACATTGGATAAACAAGGAAACAGGAAAAGAGAGTCAGGCTTGTAGACCACAACAACATAGAAATTTAAATATCTAGGATGGTACAAATGGACACTTTTATTGTGGTCCCAAATATTCGTTAAACAAGGAGACAGAATAAAAAATTAGTCTAGGATAGTATGAATTGGCACTTTTATTGTGGACCCAAACAATGGTTAAATAAGGAGAAAGGATAAGAAATAGAGACTTCTACACCACAAAACCACAGCAATGTAAATATATAGGATGGTATGTATGGACACTCTTATTGTGGAAAAAAATACTGGTTAAAGAAGGAGATAGGATAAGAAAGTCAGGCTTCTAGGCCACAACACTACAGCAATGTAAATATTTAAAATGGTGTGTATGGACACTCATATTGTAGATAAAAACACTGGTTAAACAAAGGGACACGATAAGAACATTAGACTTCTATACCACAACACCACATCAAAGTAAATATCTAGGATGGTATGTGTGGACACTGTTATCGTCGAACCAAACATTGGTTAAACAAGGAGACAGGATAAGAACATTAGACTTTTTGAGCACAACACCACAACAATGTAAATATCTTTGATGGTATGTATGGACACATTTATTGTGAAAAAACACTGGTTAAACAAGGAGACAGGATAAGAGAGTCAGGCTTCTAGGTCACAACACCACAGCAAGTTTAATATTTAGGATGGTTTATATGGACAACTTTATTGTCGAAAAAACACTGGTTAAACAAGGAGACAGGATAAGAGAGTCAGGCCTCTAGGCCACAACACTACAGCAATTTTAATATTTAGGATGGTTTGTATGGACACTCATATTGTAGATAAAAACACTGGTTAAACAAGGGGACACGATAAGAACATTAGACTTCTATAACACAACACCACATCGAAGTAAATATTTAAGATGGTATGAGTGGACACTCTTATCGTGGAACCAAACACTGGTTAAATAAGGAAACAGGATAAGAGAGTTTGGCTTCTTCACTACAACACTACAGCAATTTAAATATCTAGGATGGTTTGAAGTGGCTCTTTTATTGAGGACCCGAACACTGGTTAAATATGAAACCAGGATAAGAGAGTTAGGCTTCTAGACCACCTACCACAGCAAGGTAGATATCTAGGATTATATGTATGGACAGTCTCATTGTGAACCAAACATTGATTAAAGAAGGAGACAGTATAAGAAGATGACACTTCTTGAACACAGCATCACAGAATTGTAAATATCTAGGATGGTATGAATGGGCACTTCTATTAAGGACCCAAACAATGGTTAAATATGAAACCAGGATAAGATAGTTAGGCTTCTAGACCACAATCCCACAGCAAGGTAAATATCTAGGATGGTACGTATGGACATTTATTGTGGACCGAAACATTGGTTAAACAAGGAGATAGGTCAAGAACATTAGACTTTTTGACCACAACACCACAGCAATGTAAATATTTATGATAGTATGTATGGACACTCTTATTGTGGACACAAACACTGGTTAAATAAGGAGACATGATCAGAGAGTTTGGCTTCTAGTCTAAAACGGGCATTGTAAATATCTAGGATGGTTTGAAGTGGCACTTTTATTGAGGACCCAGACACTAGTTAAAGAAGGAGAAAGGATACGAAAATGGGACTTCTAGACCCCAACACCACAGCAATTTGAAATATTAAGGATGGTATGTGTGGAAACTTTTATTTTGGACTCAGACACTGGTTAAACAAGAAGATGGGAAAAGAACATGAGACTTTTTGAACAAAACACCACAGCAATGTAAATATCTAGAATGATACGTATGGACTCTTTTATTGTCCACAATAAGAGTGTCCATACATACCATTCTAGATATTTACATCGTTGTAGTGTTTTGGTCTCGAAGTCTAATGTTCTTGTCGTGTCCCCATGTTTAACCAGTGTTTCAATCCACAATATGAGTGTCCATACACACCATTTTAAGTATTTACATTGCTTTGGTGTTGTGGTCTAGAAGCGTCACTGTCTTATCCTGTTTCCTTGTTTAACCAGTGTTTTTTTCCACAATAAGAGTGTCCATACATACCATCTTAAATATTTACATTACTGTGGTGTTGTGGTCTTGAAGTATAATGTTCTTATCGTGTCTCCTTGTTTAACCAGTGTTTGGATCCACAATAAGAGTATCGACACATACCATCCTAGATATCTACATTGCTGTAGTGTTGTGGTCTAGAATCCTAACTCTCTTAACCTGTCTTCTTATTTAAACAGTGTTTGGTCCATAATAAAAGTGCCAATTTAAACCATCGTAGATATTTACATTGCTTTGGTGTTGTGGTCTAGAAGCGTGACTGTCTTAATCTGCTTCCTTGTTTAACCAGTGTTTGGGTCCACAATAAGACAGTCCATACATACCACCCTAGAGATTTACATCGTTATGGTGTTGAGGTCTAGAATTCTCATTTTCCTATCCCGTCTCCTTGTTTAACCAGTGTTTTTTTCCACAATAATATTGTCCATACATACCATCCCAAAATATTTACATTACTGTGGTGTTGTGGTCTAGAAGTCTCATGTTCTTATCGTGTCTCCTTCTTTAACCAGTGTTGATTTCCACAATAAGAGTGTCCATATATACCATCTTAAATATTTACATTAATGTTGTGTTGTGGTCTTGAAGTCTGATGTTCTTATCGTGTCTCCCTGTTTAACCAGTGTTTGGATCCCCAATGTGAGTTTACATACCATCCTAGATATTTACATTGCTGTGGTGCTGTGGTCTAGAAATCTCATTTTCTTATCCTGTCTCCTAGTTTAAGCAATGTTTGGGTCCACAATAAAAGTGTCCATTCGTATCATTCTAGATATTTACATTGCTGTGGTGTTTTGTTCAAAAAGTCTCATGTTCTTTTCCCATCTTCTTGTTTAACCAGTGTTTGAGTACAAAATAAAAGTTTCCACACATACCATCCTAAATATTTCAAATTGCTGTGGTGTTGTGGTCTAGAAGTCTTATTTTCGTATCCTGTCTCCTTATTTAACCAGTGTTTGGGTCCAGAATAAAAGTGCCAATTCATACCATCCTAGATATTTACATTGATGTGGTGCTGTGGTCTAGAATTCTAACTCTCTTATCCTGTCTCCTTGTTTAACCAGTGTTTGGTTCCACAATAAGAGTATCCACACATACCATCCTAGATATTTACTTTGCTGTGCTGTTGTGGTCTAGAATTTTCATGTTCTTATCCTGTCTCCTTGTTTAACTGGTGTTTGGTTCCACAATAAGAGTATCCACACATACCATCTTAGATATTTACTTTGCTGTGGTGTTGTGGTCTAGAAGTCTCTTGTTCTTATCGTGTACCCTTGTTTAACCAGTGTTTATATCCACAATATGAGTGTCAATACATACCATTCTAAATATTTATATTGTTGTGGTGTCGTATTTTATAAACCTCACTCTCTTATCCTGTCTCCTTGTTTATCCAGTGTTTTTTTCAACAATAAGAGTGTCCATACATACCATCCTAAATATTTATGTTGATGTAGTGTTGTGGTCTAGAAGACTGATCTTCTTATCTTGTCTCCTTTTTTTAACCAATGTTTAAGTCCACAATTAAAGCGCCAATTCTTGCCATTTTAGATACTTATATTGCATTGGTTTTGTGGTCTAGAAGCCTCACTATCTTATCTCGCTTCCTTGTTTAACCAGTGTTTGGGTCCACAATAAGAGAGTCCATAAATGACATCCTAGATCTTTACATTGCTGTGCTGTTGTGGTCTAGAAGGATAACTCTCTTGTTCTGTCTCCTTGTTTAACCAGTGTTTGGGTCCACAATATGAGTGTTTATACATACCATCCTAAATATTTACATTGTTGTGGTATTGTGATCTAGAAACCTCACTCTCTTATCCTGTCTCCTTGTTTAACCAGTGTTTGGGTCCACAATAAGAGAGTCCATAAATTACATCCTAGATCTTTACCTTGCTGTGCTGTTGTGGTCTAGAATTTTCATGTTCTTATCCTATCTCCTTGTTTAACTGGTGTTTGGTTCCACAATAAGAGTATCCACACATACCATCTTAGATATTTACTTTGCTGTGGTGTTGTGGTCTGGAAGTCTCTTGTTCTTATTTTGTCCCCTTGTTTAACCAGTGTTTATATCCGCAATATGAGTGTCAATACATACCATCCTAAATATTTACATTGCTGTGGTGTCGTAGTCTAGAAGCCTCACTCTTTTTTTCTGTCTCCTTGTTTAACCAGAGTTTGGGTCCACAATAAGAGTGACCATACATACCATCCTAGATATCTACATTGCTGTAGTGTTGTGGTCTAGAATCCTAACTATCTTAACCTGTCTTCTTATTTAAACAGTGCTTGGTCCACAATAAAAGTGCCAATTTATACCATCGTAGATATTTAGATTGCTTTGGTGTTGTGGACTAGAAGCGTCACTGTCTTATCCTGCTTCCTTGTTTAACCAGTGTTTGGGTCCACAATAAGACAGTCCATACATAATACCCTAGAGATTTACGTCATTGTGGTATTGTTGTCAAAAATTCTCATGTTCGTATCCTGTCTCCTTATTTAACCAGGGTCTGGGTCCACAATAAGAGTGTCCATACATAGCATCATAGGTATTTACATTGATGTGGTGTTGTGTTCAAGAAGTGTCGTGTTCTTATCAAGTCTCCTTGTTTAACCAGTGTTTGGGTCCACAATAAGAGAGTCCATAAATTACATCCTAGATCTTCACCTTGCTGTGGTGTTGTGGTCCAGAAGTTTCATGTTCTTATCCTGTCTGCTTGTTTAACTGGTGTTTGGTTCCACATTAAGTGTGTCCACACATACTATCCAAGATATTTACTTTGCTGTGAAGTTTTGGTCAAGAAGCCTCTTTCTCTTATAATTTCTCCTTGTTTAACCAGTGTTTGGGTCCACAATAATAGTGTCCATATATACCATCCTAGGTATTTCAAATTGCTGTGGTTTTGTGGTATAGAAGTCTCATTTTCTTATCCTCTCTCCTTATTTAACCAGTGTTTGGGTCCACCATAAAAGTGCCAATTCATAGCATCCTAGATATTTACATTGCTGTGGTGTTGTGGTTTAGAAGCCTAACTCTCTTATCCTGTCTCCTTGTTTAACCAGTGTTTGGGTCCACAATAACAGTGTCCATATATACCATCCTTGATATTTACATCGTTGTGGTGTTGTGGTCTAGAAGTCTCATGTTCTTATCCTGTCTCCTTTTTTAACTGGTGTTTGGTTCCACAATAAGTGTATCCACAAATACCATCCTAGATATCTACATTGCTGTAGTGTTGTGGTCTAGAAGCCTAACTCTCTTATCCTGTCTCCTTCTTTAACCAGTGTTTGGGTCCATAAAAAGACTTTCCATACACACCATCTTAGATATTTACATTGCTGTGATGTTGTGGTCTAGAAGTCTTTTTTTATCGTGTCTCCTTATTGAACCAGTGTTTGAGTCCACAATAAAAGTGCCAATTCATACCATCCTAGATATTTATATTGCTGTGCTGTTGTAATCTAGAAGCCTCACTATCTTATCCTGCTTCCTTGTTTAACCCGATGACTACCGGCTACTAACTTTCTTAGTAGGCAATGCAAGTCTTGCTATATTTCATTTCCAACAAAATTTGTGGACAAATATCTTCGAAAATTCATAATTACTTTGACAAATGTAGGTAGTTTAAGAAACATAAAGCCTATTACTTTAAATAAATTTCGTTTTTTTTGCATTATGATCATTAATATTGTTACGTCTCGGTTTGTTAATTGATTTTTCCGTATCTTCGTTTCGACGAAACTTAAGCGACACAAGTCCTTTCTTAATAAAACTGGTTTATTCTTTCCGAATATAACTTTATCGATACACTCAACTTCAACAATCGCGTTAAACAAACACTGTAACGTCTCTCGTGCTCTCTGACTGCAGTTCAATTACTCACTGTCTATACACACATTACATTACATTACCGCGTCTCGTTTTCACCCTCTTATATATACCAGACTACCCTATCTAGTTAATACTAGAGCATTCATGAAGGAACAAGATAGTTCTAGAAACTAGAGGGCGCCACACCAGTCACGTGACCTCGATGACGCAACACTGCTCCCTCCTTAATAATGTTCGTCCCGAACAATAACCACATACAATAAACCGATAACAATTAACAATAACTTAATTAACTGTACAGAATTACAAAGACAAAATTACAATTCAACAAAGTCTCTTAATTTTACGG
>NW_013669717.1:41983-47007 GCF_000517525.1 Limulus polyphemus
CAAGTTTATTTCAACATATTTCCGTGTATGTTGTTTCAGAATAGAGACAAAACTAATTGTCACTACTAACAAATGTATATAACAGTTTATAGTACAGGTGGTTTCAGTAAACACCGTCTGAGCCTCACCCCTTGTTACATGATACATCCTGTTAGAAGAGATTACCAAACGATACAGACACCATTAATTACAAAGAAAATTACTTTACAGCACTTAGTCCTGGTCACATTCCTCTCATTACAGGCAAGATTTATGTTGGAATGCGAAACTTGAGCTCTTCAATGTATTGAGACCCCACGTGTGAGAATGTCATAGCTCCCTGTATTATTCGGATGAATGTATTTAGCCTGTTTCCCAACCAACATATGGGTTTTATTGTTGTCACTTCTGAGTTTGAACCATTTGCAAAATATCAGAATAAACTATATATATATATAAGTTAGAGTGTTTTAATTCTTACGCAATAACAACAGAAGTATGGATCTTACTACAAAGCAAAAATTGTAAGAAGGAAAAACATAAAATTCTTTTGTGGTACTAGTAGTATTACATACAAATCACACAAGTTTTTCATTCTAAATACTGAATCATATTATTATTATTATGAACTAAATATAAAATTATGCTAAATTATTGAGCTTAAAACTACAAATTTAAATTCAAAAGAATATAAAAAATCACAAACTCTTTCAGTTCAAAGTCCTAAGTCTAATTCATGTAAAGACTTTGCACTCGCCACTCGGTAACTCTTAAGGAGACAGGATAAGAACATGAGACTTCTAAACCACAACACCACAGCAATGTAAATATCTAGGATGGTATGAATTGGTACTTTTATTGTGGACCCAAACCCTGGTTAAATAAGGAGACACTATATGAACATGAGACTTCTAGACCACAACACTTCAGCAATGTAGATATTGAGGATGGTATATATGGACACTCTTACTGTGGACCCAAACACTGGTAAAACAAGGAGACAGGATAAGAGAGAAAGGCTTCAAGCCTACAACTTCACAGCAATATAAATATCTAGGATGGTATGAATTGGCACTTTTATTGTTGACCCAAACACTGGTTAAATAAAGAGACACAATAAGAAGATGAAACTTCTGGACCACAATACCACAGCAAAGTAAATATCTAGGATGGTATGTGTGGACCCTTATTTTGTGGAACCAAACACCGGTAAAACAAGGAGTCAGGATAAGAACATGAGACTTCTAGACCACAAAACCACAACGATGTAAATATCTAGGATGGTATATATGGACACTATTATTGTGGACCCAAACACTGGTTAAACAAGGAAACAGGATAAGAACATGAAAGATCTGGACCATAACACCACAGCAATGTACATATCTAGGATGTTATTTATAGACTCTATTATTGTGGACCCAAACACTGGTTAAACAAGGAGACATGATAAGAACATTAGTCTTCTAGACCACAACACTACAGCAATATAAATATTTAGGATGCTATGTATGGACACTCTTATTGTGGAAAAAACACTGGTTAAACAAGGAGACAGGATAAGAGAGTGAGGCTTCTAGTCTACGACACCACAGCAATGTAAATATTTAGGATGGTATGTATGGGCACTTATATTGTGGATCCAAACACTGGTTAAACAAGGAGACAGGATAAGAACATTAGACTTTTGGGCCACAACACTACAGCAATGTAATTATCTAAGATGGTATGTATGAACACTCTTATTGTGGACCTAGACCCGGGTTAAAAAAAGAGACAGGATAAGAGAAAGAGGCTTCTAGACAACAACTTCACAGCAAAGTAAATATTTAGGATGGTATGTGTAGATGCTCTTAATGTGGAACCAAACACTGGTTAAACAAGGAGACAGGATAAGAACATGACACTTCTTCACCAAAAAATCACAGCAATGTTAATATCTAGGATGGTATTTATGGACTCTCTTATTGTGGACCCAAACACTGGTTAAACAAGGAAGCAGGATAAGATAGTAACGGTTCTAGACCACAACACTACAGCAATATAAATAGTTAGGATGGTATGAATTGGCACATTTATTGTGGACCCAAACCCTGGTTAAATCAGGAGACAGGATAATAAGATGACTCTTCTTGACAACAACACCACAGCAATGTAAATATATAGGATGGTATGAATTGGCACTTTTATTGTGGACCCAAAACCTGGTTAAATAAGGAGACAGAATAGAACATGAGACTTCTGGGCCACAACACTACAGCAGTGTAAATATCTATGATGGTATGTATTGACACTCATATTGTGAACCCAAACACTGGTTAAATAAGGAGACAGGATAAGAACGTGAGACTTCTAGAGCACAACATCACAACGATGTAAATATCTACGATGGTATATGTGGACACTATTATTTTGGACCAAAAAACTGGTTAAACCAGGAGACAGGATAAGATAGATAGGCTTCTAGACTAAAACTCACACAACAATGTAAATATCTAGGATGGTATGTATGGACACTCTTATTGTGAACCAAACACTGGTGAAAGAAGTAGACAGGATGAGAAGATTACATTTCTTGACCACAACACCACAGCAATGTAAATATCTAGGATGGTATGTATGGGCCCTCTTATTACGTATCCAATCACTGGTTGAACAAGGAAGGAGGATAAGAAGATGAAACTTCTAGACCACAACACCACATCAAAATAAATATCTAGGATGGTACATATGGACAATCTTATTGTGGAACCAAACACCCGTTAAACAAGGAGACAGGATAAGCACATTTGACTTCTAGACCACAACGATGTAAATATCTAGGATGGTATATATGGACACTATTATTTTGGACCCAAGCACTGGTTAAACAAGGAAGCAGGATAGGTGAGTGAGGCTTCTAAATCACAACACCACAGCAATGTAAATATCTAGGATGGTACGTATGTACACTTTTATTTTTGACTCAAACACTGGTTAAACAAGGTGCCGTGATAAGAACATGAGACTTCTTGAACACAACACCACATCAATTTGAAATATTTAGGATGGTATGTGTTGACACTTTTATTTTGAACCCAAACAATGGTTAAACAAGGAGCCGGGATAAGAACATGAAACTTCTTGAACACAACACCACAGCAATGTAAATATCTAGGATGGTATGTTTGGACACTCTTATTGTGGACCCAAACACTGGATAAACAGGAAACGGGATAAGAGAGTGAGGCTTCTAAATCAACACAACAGCAATGTAAATATCTAGGATGGTATGTATGTACATTCATATTGTGGATCCAAACACTGGTTAAACAAGGAGACACCATAAGGACTTTAGACTTCTAGACCACAACACCACAGTAATGTAAATATTTAGGATGGAATGTACTGACACTCTTATTGTGGAAAAAAACACTGGTTAAATAAGGGGACACGATAAGAACATTAGACTTCTGGACCACAACACCACAGCAATGTAAATATTTAGGATGGTATGTGTGGGCACTCTTATTGTGGAACCAAACACCGGTTAACTTATTGAGACAGGATAAGAACATGAGACTTCTAGACTTCAACACCTCAACGATGTAAAAATCTAGGATGGTATGTACGAACACTCTTATTGTGGATCAAAACACGGGTGAAACAAAAGGACAGGCAAAGATAGTGAGGCTTCTAGACCATAACACCACAACAATGTAAATATGTTAGATCATATGTGTGGACACTCTTATTGTGGACCAAACACTGGTGAAAGAAGTAGACAGAATGAGAAGATTACATTTCTTGACCACAACACCACAGCAATGTAAATATCTAGGATGGTGTGTATGGACCCTCTTATTATGTATCCAATCACTGGTTGAACAAGGAAGGAGGATAAGAACATTAGACTTCTAGGCCACAACACCACAGCAATATAAATATCTTGGATGTTACTTATGGACACAGTTATTGTGTACCCAATCACTGGTTAAAGAAGGAGAGAGGATACGAACGTTAGACTTCTAGACCACTACACCACAATAATTTAAATATCCAGGATAGTATGTGTGGACACTTTTATTGTGAACCCAAGCACTGGTTAAACAAGGATACAGGATAAGAACATTAGACGTTTTGACCACAACACCCCAGCAATGTAAATATCTAAGATGGTACGTATAGACTCTCATATTGGACCCAAACATAGGTTAAACAAAAAGACAGGAAAAAGATAGTTAGGCTTCTAGACTACACCACCACAGCAATTTAAATATTTAAGATGGCATGTATGGACACTCTTATGGTGGACCCAAACATTAGTTAAACAAAGAGACAGGAAAGTAATATCTGGCTTCTAGACCTCAACACCACAGCAATGTAAATATCCTGGATAGTATGTATGGACACTTTTATTGTGGACCCAAACACTGGTTAAACAATGAGACAGAATAAGAAGAAGACACTTCTTGACCACAACACCACAACAATTTAAATATCTTGGATGATGTATATGGACACTCTTATTGTGGACCCAAACACTGGTTAAACAAGGATAGAGGATAAGAACGTAAGACTTCTAGGCCACAACACGCCAGCACAAGACTTCTAGGCCACAACACGCCAGCAATGTAAGTATCTAGGATGGTATTGTTGCGTCAGCGAGATCACGTGACTATTGCCACGCCACCTGTTTTCTAGAACTATCCCGTTCCTTCGGGAGTGCTCTAGCATTTACTAGATTGGGGGTGGTCTGGTATATATAACAGGGTGACAACGTGACGGAATAATGTGTTGTAGGTAATGAGTAATTGAACTGCAGTCAGAGAGAGACATATTGTTGAAGTTAACGTCGTTATTACAGTTTGTTATAGCGCGACTGTTGAAAATAAGTGTATCGTAAAGTTGTATTCGGAAAGAATAAACCAGTTTTATTAATTGAGGACTTGTGTCGCTAAAGTTTCGTGGGAACGAAGTTACGGAAAATCAATTAACAACCGGAGACGTAATAAATTGGTGTCAGAGAGTGGGATAGAAAAAAAAAGAGAAGAAAAATGGAAACG
>NW_013669717.1:47888-50271 GCF_000517525.1 Limulus polyphemus
CAAGGAGGATACATTGACCATCGACCATCGACTTAATCAGCCCCAGACAATGGCAAGCCCCTACCGCAGCTAAACCCTAATGCAGACATCTTCAGTCCCATTAGAAGTCACATCCCAGATATGAATGTCAGTAATAGGAGTGATCCAGTGCGAAGGAAGCCACAGGAATTCGATGGGAAGGCACCGTGGGAAGCATATAGAGCACAATTTGAGCTACTGGCAGAAATGAATGGATGGACAGAGGAGCAGAAAGCTGTATATCTGGCAACGAGCTTGAAGGGACAACCACTGGAAATACTTGGACAGTTGACAGAAGCCAAAAGACACAACTATAGAGCACTGGTGTCGGCTCTAGAACTCAGGTACGGAACCCAAAATCAGTCAGAAGTCTACAGGGCCAGGTTCAGGACGAGAGTCCGTGCTAAAGGGGAGAGCCTGCAAGAGCTGGCACAGGACTTGGAAAGCATGGCACACAAGGCCTATCCAACTGCACCACCCGATCTCCTCAAGTTGTTGCTGAGGGATCAGTTCGTAGATGCCGTGGACAGTCCACAACTTAAAATATGATGAAGCAAGTACACCCCTCTACCATGCAGTTGTTGCTGAGGAATCAGTTCGTAGATGCCTTGGACACTCCACAACTTAAGATACAAGTGAAGCAAGCACACCCCTCTACATGCAGGATGCAATAGCCAGAGCTCTCGAATTTGAATCCTACGTTAAGTCCAGCACATAGGTACCAAGGTTGGTACACTCATCTGGATTCAAGGCCAAAAAAAGGTCAGCTTTCAGAGAAGTTTGAGGGACTTTGCTGGCACTGTAACAAACCTGAGCACAAGAGAGCTCAATGTTGGAAACTTCAACACAGGGGAGACGATACAGCAGTAAAGGCTGCTACCAAGAAAGGCTGTTGGAACTGTGGGAAGCAAAACCACTACTGGTTTCCCGAAGCTGACTTATTGGTGGTATTTTTCTTACACTGGCTCCTCAGATGTCCGGTGCTAAGGGATGCCCACCAACCTCCATCGTGAAGGTCCCAACTGCTAAGTGTAAAATGGCAAGCACACATAGTATCTATGTGACAGGGAAGCTGGATAGCCAACGGTGCAACTTTGTCATAGATTCTGCAACTCAGCAAACCCTTGTGAGCATCAAGGTGCTGGATAACAAAGGAGTATCAGAAGCTGTACAGAAGCTCTGTGGTGTGACAGGACATTCTGCAAGGTTGTGGGGACCAGTGTGGGTAGCTATCGAGCTCATGGGCATGAAAAACAGACAGAAGGTATACTTGGCTGACATTGAAGACCAATGCATATTAGGATTGGACTATCTACTACCGAGGAAGTGTGTAGTTAACTTCGATAAAATGACGATTGGAAACAACAAAGTCCAGACTCCAGTAAGTGTTGCTACATCCGTTGATCTGCATGTCACAGCACTTAAATTAACTACAATACCCCCTATGTCAGAGAAGATAATTTGGGGTAGGATAAAAGAACATCCCCATGGAAGCCCAATGCTTGTAGAACCAGTGGAAGACCCATCCAGGCCAGTGGACTTGAAGATTGGAAGGTCACTTGTAGCAGGTCGTCAAGTAGTACCTATAGCAGTGGCCAATTTCTCTAAATGTGAGCAGACACTTAAGGAAGGGGCATTGTTAGGTGTGTGCCAGGAGGTAGAGCCAGTCAATGTTAAAGCAAGGAATTCAACTGTAAAGAAAGGACATACACTTCCAGAATATTTGACTGACCTCTATAAGAAGAGCATAGTCCATTTGTCATCATCACAGGCTCTTCAGGTAAAAGAACTTTTGGAAAATTATGCTGACGTCTTTTCGAAAGGAGATCATGACCTCAGATGCACAAACCTGGTAGAGCACAAAATAAACACAGGCAATCACTGTCCAATAAAGATCCCTCCAAGAAGAATAGCTCCAGCAAAGCGACAAGAGATAGAGAAGGTCATGGACGGTCTAATTAAGGAAGGAATAGTTGAAAAATCAGATAGTCCCTGTTCAGCCCCTGTCGTATTAGTCCAGAAGAAGGATGGGACCCAACGTTGCTGTGTGGACTTCAGGACTCTTAATAGCATAACCGAAAAAGACTCATACCCACTGCCAAGAATTGATGATACTCTTGATGTCCTAAGTGGAGCCAGGTGGTTTCAACTCTGGACTTAAAGTTAGGTTTCCATCAAGTAAAAATGGCTGATGCAGATAGACCCAAGACAGCATTTAGTTATGGCCAAGGTCTCTGGCAATACTGAGTGATGCCATTCGGGCTCAGTAATGCTCCAGCAACATTTGAGGGGATGATGGAACGAGTATTGGAAGGCCTACAATGGAGGATAGCCCGAGTGTACCTGGACGATGTCATTGTATTCG
>NW_013669717.1:51180-52395 GCF_000517525.1 Limulus polyphemus
GTCCCAACAGCTAAATGTTAAATGGCAAGTACACATTGTATCTACGTGACAGGGAAGCTGGATGGCCAAAGGTGCAACTTTGTCATAGATTCTGCATCTCAGCAAACCCTTGTGAGCATCAAAATGCTGCATAACAAAGTAGTATCAAAAGCTGTACAGAATCTCTGTGGTGTGACAGGACATTCTGCGAGGTTGTGGGGACCAGTGTGGGTAACTATCGAGCTGATGGGCATGAAAAACATACAGAAAGTATACTTGGCTGACATTGAAGACCAATGCATATTAGGATTGGACTATCTACTACCGAGGAAGTGTGTAGTTAACTTCGATAAAATGATGATTGGAAATAATAAAGGCCAGACTCCAGTAAGTGTTGCTACATCCATTGATCTGGATGTCACAGCACTTAAATCAACTACAATACCCCCTATGTCAGAGAAGATAATTTGGGGTAGGATAAAAGAACATCCCTATAGAAGTCCAATGCTTGTAGAAGCAGTGGAAGACCCATCCAGGTCAGCGGATTTGAAGATTGAAAGGTCGCTTGTAGCAGGTCGTCAAGCAGTACCTATAACAGTGGCCAATTTCTCTGAATATGAGCAGACACTTAAGGAAGGGGCATTGTTGGGTGTGTGCCAGGAGGTAGAGCCAGTCAATGGTAAAGCAAGGAATGCAACTGTGAAGAAAGGACATACACTTCTGGAATATTTGACTGACCTCTATAAGAAGAACATAGTCCATTTGTCATCATCACAGGCTCTTCAGGTAAAAGAACTTTTGGTAAATTATGCTGACGTCTTTTCGAAAGGAGATCATGACCTCGGATGCACAAACCTTGTAGAGCACAGAATAAACACAGGCAATCACCGTCCAATAAAGATCCCTCCAAGAAGAATAGCTCCAGCAGAGCGTCAAGAGATAGAGAAGGTCATGAATGGTCTAATCAAGGAAGGGATAGTTGAAAAATCAGATAGTCACTGGTCAGCTCCCATTGTATTAGTACAGAAGAAGGATGGGACCCAACGTTGCTGTGTGGACTTCAGGGCTCTTAACAGCATAACCGAAAAAGACTCATACCCACTACCCAGAATGTATGATACTCTTGATGCCCTAAGTGGATCCAGGTGGTTTTTGACTCTGGACTTAATGTCAGGTTTCTATCAAGTAAAAATGGCTGAAGCAGATAAACCTAAGACAGCATTTAGTTATGTCCAA
>NW_013669717.1:53368-57829 GCF_000517525.1 Limulus polyphemus
AAGCCACAGGAATTCGATGGGAAGGCACCGCGGGACGCATATAGAGCACAGTTTGAGCTATTGGCAGAGATGAATGGGAAAGTTACGACCTGGCAAACGGTTATACCGAGAAAGTTACGGGAAGTTGTGCTGCGTCAATCCCATGATACTGTAACAGGAGGACATCTCGGAGTTAAGAAAACATTGAGTCACCTACAACAGATATTTTACTGGATAGGTAAGAGGCAAGATGTGGAAGAATGGTGCAGAACATGCAGTACATGTTGTGCTAAAAGCGGACCCAAGCAAATTATATCAAGTTGGCGCACCAATGGAAAGAGTAGCCGTTGACATTGCCGGTCCTTTGCCTCAAACTCGTGCTGGAAACAGGTACATTTGTGTGGTGATGGATTATTTCACGAGGTGGCCTGAGGCATATGCAATACCAAATCAGGAAGCTTCAAATGTAGCTTCGGCTATTAGTGATTCTCCTTCAGGTTTGGTATGCCATACAAACTGTATTCGGATCAAGGCCGTAACTTTGAATCAGCCGAGTTCCATGAATGTTGCAAGTTGTTTGGCATACGAAAGACCAGGACAACGCCACTTCACCCACAGTCCGATGGGATGGTAGAAAAGTACAACTGGACACTGGACAGGAATTGACAAGGTTTTGTAATAGCCGCCAAGATGACTGGGATGTCTTACTCCCTCCACTGTTGATGGCCTATAGGACAGCAGAGGATGGAGCCACTGGATACACTCCAGGAAAGTTGATGTTTGGTCGGGAACTGCGGTTGCCAGTGGATTTGTTAACAGCACGCCCACCTTACGAAGAGTTGCCTGAAAATGTGTCAGAGTTTGTGAAAGTGTTATTGGAAGGGATGGATGATATTCACCATCAAGCTAGTTCAAACTTGAAAACGTCTGCTGATTCGATGGAGTTATCTTATGATAAGATATCTACTGAAGTTAGTTTTGTACCAGGAGACAAGGTGCGGTTGTATAATCCCAGGAAGACCAAAGGGAATTCTCCTAAGTTGTCTTCTCCATGGGAAGGCCCATATGACATAGTGGATCGTCTCTCAGACGTAGCTTTCCAGATAAAATGTGGTCGGCGAGGTAAGCCAAAGGTGGTGCATGTCAACAGGCTTTGGTATTATCATGGTCAAGGACATTTCAGTTGGGACTAAGTGAACAACAGAACAAATGATGCTGCTGAAAACGTATCACTTGAAAAATCCATTTTCGAAGAAGAAACTCTATTCGGTTCTTAGAAAAGAAACAGTGAAACCCTTGATGAAGTTATTACCAGTGATTTGACTGTTACCAATGATAGACGTTTCCTGATGAAGCAGATGAACCCCGCATGAAGCAGAAGCCAACGAGACGGAGACCAGTAGGGGGACGTGACAACAACAATGTGTAATTGAACTGCAGACAGAGACATATTGTTGAGTCGAGCACGTGAGTCGTTCGTTGAGAACTATAGCGTTTGTTTAACTTGTAATGTGACCGTTGAAATTAAGTGTATTGCAAAGTTGTATTCAGAAAGAATAAACCAGTTAATTTAAGAAAAGACTTGTGTCGCGAAAGTTTCATCACAAAGAAATTATACGGGAAATTAACTAATGAACGGAGGTGTAACAATAGCTTCATGGAATCAGCAGACGTTTCCAAGATTGAATGCACTTGATGGTGAATATCATCCATCCTTTCTGATAACACTTTCACGAACTCTGACACATTTTCATGCAACTCTTCGTAAGGTGGTCGTCCTGTTATCAGATCCATTGGCAACCAAAGTTCCCGATCAAACATCAGCTTTGCTGGAGTCTATCCAGTGGCTTCGTGCTCTGCTGTCCTATAGGCCATCAACGGTGGAGGAAATAAGACATCCCAGTCATCTTGACGGCTATTACAAAACTTTGCCAATTCCTATCCAACTGTCCAATTGTACTTTTCTACCATCCCATCAGACTGTGGGTGGAGTGTCGTTGTCCTGGTCTTTCGTATGCCAAACAACCTGCAGCATTCATGGAACACAGCTGATTCAAAGTTACGGCCTTGATCTGAATGCAGTTTGTATGGCATACCAAATCTGAAGAAGAAATCGCTAACAGCTGAAGCTACAGTTGCAGCTTACTGATTTGGTATTGCATATGCTTCAGACCACTTGGTGAAATAATCCAACACCACACAAATGTACCTGTTTCCAGCACAAGTTTGGGGCAAAGGACCAGCAATGTCAACAGCTATTCTTTCCATTGGTGCACCAACTTGATATAACTTCTTTGGAGCACGTCCCTTATGCTTGGGTCACCTTTTAGCACAACATCTACTGCATGGCCTGCACCATTCTTCCACATCTTGCTTCATATCTATCCACTAAAATCTATGTCGAAGGTGACTCAATGTCTTCTTAGCTCCAAGATGTCCTTCTGTTAAACTATCATGGTATTGACGCATCACAACTTCCCGTAACTTTCTCGCTATAACTGTTTTCAGGTCGTCACTTTCCAATCTCCGTAGAATAATGCCATCTTCGAGCTTCAACTGGTCCCATTGTGCCCAATAGTTCTTTGTCACAAGGCTTAAGCTAGACATTTTCTCCCAAGCAGGGCACAAAACACTTGCTTGTAGAAAATCAATTATTGGCTTCAAATCGTGGTCTTTCTCCTGCTCTGCTTTAATATCGATACCTGGTTCCACTTCGTCATCATCAACTTTTTCAGTCACTTTGACTTCACCTTGATGGTACCTAATTAGTTCAACCTCTCTTTTGCAGCAATGTCTGCAGTTATTTTTACAGGGTCTTAGGCTCAGTCAATCGTCATTTCCATGAGATTTTTCTTCTGTGTATTCAATATCATAATTATACTTGTCTATCTTTCCAATCCAACGACCCAGTTGTCTCTCTGGGTTCTTTAATGATGTCAGTGTAATGCAGCATGGTCTGTCCTGATGGTAAACCTAGCCCCATAGAGGTAAGGATGGAAATATGTCAGACTCTATACTATAGCAGGGAGTTCCCTCCGTGTTACACAGTAGTTCCTTTCTGGTCGACTCAGAACCCTACTGAAGTAGGCCACTACATGTTCATATTCACCCATTTTCTGAGACAACACTTCTCCAATTCCTATATTACTAGCATCACAATCCATTATGTACGGCAGTGAGGGATCTGGAAGCTTTAAAAGTGGAGTGGAGGCCAATTTTTCCTTCAACGTCTCGAAAGAATGCCGGCAAGAAATTGTCCATTCAAACTTCTGGCCATTTTTAGTCAAATCATGTAATGGAGCAGCTATAGTTGCAAAGTCCTTCACAGTTTGCACACAATATGGCCTAAGTAAAGCACCTCCTTCTGGAACAAGTGGCATTTCTTGGGATGGAGTTTGAGGTTTGCTGCTTTCAAATGCTTGAATACTTCCTCCAGCTGGGACATTTCCTCGTCAAAAGTTGTTGCAAACACAATGACATCGTCCAGGTACACTAGGGCTATCCTCCATTGTAGGCCTTCCAAAACTCGTTCCATCAGCCTCTCAAATGTTGCTGGAGCATTACTGAGCCCAAATGGCATCACTCGGTATTGCCAGAGACCTTGGCCATAACTAAATGCTGTCTTGGGTCTATCTACTTCAGCCATTTTTACTTGATGGAAACCTGACTTTAAGTCCAGAGTTGAAAACCACCTGGCTCCACTTAGGACATGAAGAGTATCATCAATTCTTGGCAGTGGGTATGAGTCTTTTTCGGTTATGCTGTTAAGAGCCCTGAAGTCCACACAGCAACGGTGGGTCCCATTCTTCTTCTGGACTAATACAACGGGAGCTGACCAGGGACT
This sequence comes from Limulus polyphemus, assembly GCF_000517525.1. Lineage (NCBI taxonomy): Eukaryota > Metazoa > Arthropoda > Merostomata > Xiphosura > Limulidae > Limulus > Limulus polyphemus. The sequence continues at coordinate 57,192 of NW_013669717.1, forward strand.
TTCTGATTTCTCGACTATCCCTTCCTTAATTAGACCATCCATCTCTGCCACTTCTCATTTCCATTTTTTTCTATCCCACTTCTGACACCAATTTGTTACGTCTCCGTTTGTTAATTGATTTCCCGTAACTTCGTTCCGACGAAACTTTAGTGACACAAGTCCTTACTTAATAAAACTGGTTTATTCTTTCCGAATACAACTTTACCGATACACTTATTTTCAACAGTCTCGCTATAACAACGAACGTGCTCAACTTCAACAATACTATCTGACTGCAGTTCAATTACTCACTACCTACACACATTGTTGTCACGTTGTGAGCGTCTTATATATACCAGACTACCCTATATCTAGTAATCTCCCGACAATTCCCGAAGGTTCGAGAGAACGAGACAAGTGACCTCGCTGACGCAACAATATTCTATCTGACTGCACTTCAATTACTCATTACCTTCCCGTCGCTTCGTAGCCGGTCTTATATATACAAGACTACACTATATCTAGAAAGATCACGAGATTTAAGGAAAAGACGTGAAAGTTCGAGAATGACATGGCGTGATACTAGTCACGTGACCTCGATGTCGTAACAATAATTTAATGCTATATACTATAGATCAGATATTGTAGAAGGATAAACT
>NW_013669717.1:58463-62033 GCF_000517525.1 Limulus polyphemus
CTATTTTAGTATATTAGCCCGGCAAATAATTGCAGATATATAGATATAGAGACAGATAATTGAGTCAAGCGAGCGGTAGTGACCGTAAGTAAAGTACGTGAATCGTTGTGAATTATAGCGTGTGTTTAAGTTAAAGATACTGTGGAAATTCTGTGTATTGCAAAGTTGTATTGAGAAAGAATAAACTAGTTTTATTTAAGAAAGGACTTGTATCGCTGAAGTTCCTCTGGAAGAATTTCTACAGGAAATTAACAAACGACCAGATAAACAACAATATCATATAACAAAAATAATATTCAAGGGCATTGAACGTTTCACTTCAGATTACATGTTAAGTGATTTAATTTAAGTCTTGACGCAGTGCTTAACCTTGCTTTGTTTTCAATCAATTTCATTCTTGTAATGGCGGACGCTTCCGCAACGCCACCAGCGGCCGCTATCAGTACAAAAAGTGCCTATAAATATCCAGTTCTATATTTATTCGTTTATATTTTTATTTGTGTTTTATCTGAGGTTTTCTATCTTCTATCAACAAACACTGAATTAGAATCGTTTTAAGTAGTTAAAATTAATAATAGGGACGCCACTTTTACTTTTCGCCACAGGCAGCCAAAAGTGTCGACATGTTCATGAGTTATACCTTCAATATCTTTTATGTATGATCAATGAAAGAACATAACGTTTAATGAGGTAGTTTCTAGACACTTGAATTTTTCTGAATGATTGCAGTAACGACACCAAGCTAAATATCGCGTACAGCAGCTAATTTATTTGTATATCCACGATCCCTCAGGCCTGTGCAGTCGTCATTGTTTGTCTGCGCTTCCTCGTTTTGATGTTTTGGACTATTGAGAACGAAGCAAGAATAGTGAACATTTACGGCCACTTTTGCACTTGTGTTATGCGTGAGCCGTGTAACCCTAACAGATCTGTTAATATTGAGGTTTAACATTAAGTGTTTTAGACTTCTAGTTTCGTTGCGAAAACGTATCCAACCCAGGTGTGTAAGCTTATAGTTAAAGATGCATTTTGTTTAACTTATGTTAGTACTTCTTGAAATACTGATAGACATTGTCTCTGCAATGGGCCAAATTTGAATAGATTAGATAGGATATGACGGGCTGATACGGTGATGTGACAGAAATGACTGATACTGTGATAGTGATACATTTACCATTAATAGTAATACTACCATTAGTACTACTATTAGTGCCAATAATGATATTATTATTTATCACACACTATCAGCCATACTACTACTGCTATATTATTATTACTAATACTAGAGGTAGAAAAAATAAGGATTAATGGAAAATCTGCAAATTTCAGGGACGTTGATGCTAGTAACACATAATCATCGTCATCAGTAATACTATTAACAAATGGATAAATATTAATAAGTTTGTTCTCCATTATTTTTCTGTCTCCTAGTTCAACAAGTAGGTTTACATTTATCATATTATGTTGGTTTAACTAGAAATTGTTAAAATGTAATTAGGAGAATAAAAATTTAATGTCAGTTAAAGACAATACAAAAAAAAGCACATAACCAGAGCAAATTAACAAATTAGTTAATACTAGTACTAGTAGATATAAAGCCAAGTTTGAAGGACTGTTGTAAAGTTTAAGACAGATGTAGTATATTTACAATATATATTGTAAGTTACAAATTATTTCACAATTATAAACCTTGTGGTAATCAAAGATGATAATGAAAGTAATACTAATAATAACAATATTTTGATTACATGCATAGTTAGAATAATCAAAATCACAAACAATAATAATTTCTATTAGTTGATTATTTATTTGACATTAATGTGATTTAAGGTGGATATTTTATTTAACACTAATTGTTGCTTTTAGGTAAACTTTTAATTGTCCATCTTTAGCCCTGGTATCTGATGAAAGTGAAAGGCCTTGTTAGCACTGGATATGGAAGAAGAAATGTAATGTACATATTGTTATAAGTTCTTTACTTTTATTCTTAAGGTATTGGATGTACCAATTTAATAATAATTACTGCACTGTCAATATCAGTTGCACCCTGGACCTCTACCTGCCTCCTTAACTGCTATTTGATGCCCCAACCAGCAGATAATGCTTAATGTAGGAATCAAGAATACTCACAATTAGGCTAAGTAAAAAAAATATATACATGTTTAACACCCCCGCCCACTTCCTTTTTGACAGCCATCTCCCCCACTTTTTTTTGGCTTTTTTGTTCATTTTGAATTATATTTTTTTTCACATGCAAAGAAGGCTTTTGAATAAAAATATGAACACAGTTGATTTATTTTTCCATTTTTCTTTATTTGTCATAAATTTTGTATCATTTGATGTAAAAATGAAACAAAAAAGACTCCTGTTTGACATGGAACCTTTGAAAATAAACAGTAATCATGAAAAAAAGGGTAAAACTTTCTTACCAATAGGTCATTTAAAAAAAAGCACCCCTACTTCCTTTTATTTTGAAAAATGGACACTAAACATGTTTTTTTTATTAAGCTGACTAGCAATTTCCACTAATTGTCAAACTCTTATCATCTTACACTTATCAGTTTGATATTAAATTCATTTATTTCTGACCATTTAATAAGGATGTCCAAGGTCGTCTCTGTTGAAGAGATCTTCTCAACAAAATTTGTGTTTTTCAAGTATCCTAAGAACTGTCAAAATGAGTATCTGAATTGTTAACATGTATAATGAACAATCTATTAGTAATTATTAATAATAACAGAGTTAAAGTGTGGAGTGTCTGAAATGTCAACCACACAGTATCTGCTATATCCAATGCTGATATCATTTGTTCTTTCTATCCTATAAATAAATTATTTAAACATAAGTCAGGCAACTTAGAGATGTTTTCCTCTCTTTGAAAATGGACTTGTAAAGGCACGAATAATTAGATACCACCTGAAACAAATGATTAAACAGAAAAATGCTAGAAAAGAAGTGATACAGGATAAGACGTCTTTTAGACATAAAGTAAGAAAAACATAAAATCAAGACACATGGTAGTGTGTTGTGTGGCCAAAACAACCTGCAGGACACATTGTATTATTAACAAGAGTGATAGTTTAACAAATTTCCACTTTCTATAACTTGGACTGTGGTAATACAAACTATCACATATTTTATCATGCCCAAAGTTGAACAAAAAATGGTTAACTAATAAAAGAATATTTGTCTGTAAAATTCTTATCGATGATACAAGTGTAGCTACCAGTTTTATTTCATTCCTTTAAGTAGCACGTTTAATCCTTTTTTCACACCTAAGATGTTTTTGATTCAAATTACAGGAAAAGAAACTGATTTTGCAAAAAATTATAACCCACGTTGTTGTGTGGAGTCAATATGACCCATAATCCCAGTAGTTGCATGGGATAAATATGACCCAAAATGCTGCAGAACTGATTAAGAATTAAAGTGCCATTTATCACACAATAATTGAAGAAATTGAATGGAATCATAATGACCCTACATGACCAATTGAGGGTTAGACAAAAGGTAACTACAATTTCCAACTATACTAATATTACTACTACTAGCAAGTGAAGAAGACTACGA
>NW_013669717.1:62157-65138 GCF_000517525.1 Limulus polyphemus
ACCGAATTGAAGGGGTTAGACAAAAGGTAAACTACAATTTCCAAACTATACTAATATTACTACTACTAGCAAGTGAAGAAGACTACGATCATAAATTTTTATGACAAATATATTTATAAATTATTTTACAATCGGGACTAGTTCAATAAAGACAGATCAAGTTATCCCAGGAACTGGATATTAACAGATAGAGATGAGTGTCATGACATAAAATACTGTTTAGTGTATATATTATTAAATAGTTTATTTTATTATACGTGAGTAAAAAGCAGGTGGTTATTGGAAGTTCCCTTTGTAAGCCATTGATGTCAAGAATATAGTAAATATAAGAAGACCAAACGATTACTGGAAGAGCATTATACAACTGGGGTAACTTGTGCCACAATTGGAAGGGAATTATACACAGAATACTAGTGTGATAGAAATAGGGAAAGATAGCTTGGCTTGTCAACTGAAATTCTAAAGTAACTGAATAGGCCTAAGTGGACTTTTGACAAGAAGAAGAGAACCATATAGTGTTTATGATATCACTATGGTGTAAAGAATTTATTCTAAACATGTTAAACTAGTTTTGATTATATATATATATATACACAAGTGGAGTGCATGCTGTTCGTTTGTCTTTGAATTTACTACCACCAACTCACAGACACCTACTGTAGAAGAATCCTAAGCTCGACAACAACACAGTGTATATTTATACTATAAAGGAGTATAAATAAAAGCCTTTAATTGACAATTGGTGAACACAACCTTAACACTTGACATTTGGCAAGCCACAGCCAGGATTATACAGTGGTAAATGGCAATAGAAGAAAACATGAAGGACAAGAAAAATAAGTAAGCCTACATACTTAAAACAGTAGTAGTAGCACAAATGTTGTAGATATTACAATTACCCTATATAACCATGTCAGGTGATTTGGATAATTTGGTTGAAAGAGGAGAACGTCTTGGGTTAAAAGACAGTGAACTACAAGAGTTTGTTAAATAACACTGAACTAGAGAGAGAAAAATGACAACAAAAGAGACACATTGAGAAAGAAAGGGATTGAAATAAGAAAATGAGAGAAAGGAGAAACTAGAAATAAAGAGAATGAGAATACATATTGATAGAGAGGAGAGACTACAAATAGAGAGAATCAGAGCATAAAAGGTTACCCAACCGAAGGAAGAAGGACTCAAATGACAATGGAGTTGGTGCCTTCCTACCCAAGCTGCCCAAATTTGATGAACATAATGATGATATTGTTATGACATTGGGGGGGTGGTCACGTGACGAGTATTCTAGAAGATTCGCTAGTGCGTTACGACAGCGGGGTCACGTGACGAGTATTCTAGAAGATTCGCCAGTGTGTTGCGATAGCGTTGCGTCAACCGACGCTGGTAGCACGTGTTGAGAGTCTTGGAAGTTTCTAGAACAGGCAGTATTATCGTATATAAGTGTGCTAGACAGTGAGAGAGAGAGAGTCGAAGCAGTAGTGGAGACAGAGACGAAGCAGGCAGGGAGAAAGAAAGACAGCGATTGCGGTCGGCGGGAACCGAGGATAGCAGACACAGAGATCGGAACTATAGCTGGCGGGGACGGACAATTAAGTCTAAGCGCAATAGATAGTGAGTGAATTGTTGTTAACTATAGTGTGTGTAACTGTGAAAATTAAGTACATTACAAAGTTGTATTGAGGAAGAATAAACAAGTTTTATAAAGAATTAACAAACAAACATACAGAGACGTAACAAATTGGTGTCAGAAGGGGATGAAAAAAAAATGAAAACGAGACGCGGAAAATCAACCTACAGCTTAGCAGACTTGATAGCAGCAATACAAGAGCAGCAAAAGAAACAAGAAGAACGAGAAACTGAACGAGAAAAGAAACAAGAAGAGAGACTACAGCAGTGGCAACTGGAACAAGAAAGGAAACAAGAAGTACAAATGGAAAATATTAGTAAATTTAAAAGCAAATTAGATACGTTAAAGGACGATCTATTGTCTTTTACACAAGGAGGACACATTGACCATCGACTTAATCAGCCCCAGACAATGGCAAGCCCCTTACAGAGCCCGCAGCTAAACCCTAATGCAGACATATTCAGTCCCATTAGAAGTCACATCCCAGATATGAATGTTAGTAATAGGAGTGATCCAGTGCGAAGGAAGCCACAGGAATATGATGGGAAAGCACTGTGGGAAGCATATAGAGCACAGTTTGAGCTACTGGCAGAGATGAATAGATGGACAGAGGAGCAGAAAGCAGTATATCTGGCAACTAGCTTGAAGGGACAACCACTGGAAATACTTGGACAGTTGACAGCAGCCGACAGACACAACTATGGAGCACTGGTAGAGGCTCTGGAACTCAGGTACGGAACCCAGAATCAGTCAGAAGTCTACAGGGCTAGGTTTAGGACGAGAGTCCGTGTTAAAGGGAAAAGCCTGCAAGAGCTAGCACAGGACTTGGAAAGTATGGCACACAAGGCCTACCCAACTGCACCACCCAATCTCCTCAAGTTGTTGCTGAGAAATCAGTTTGTAGATGCCTTGGACAGTCCACAACTAAAGATACAAGTGAAGCAAGCACACCCTCCTACCATGCAGGATGCAATGGCCAGAGCTCTCGAATTTGAATCCTATATTAAGTCCAGCACAGAGGTACCGAGGTTGGTACAGTCATCTGGATTCAAGGCCAGAAAAGGTCAGCTTTCAGAGAAGTTTGAGGGACTTTGCTGGCACTGTAACAAACCTGGGCACAAGAGAGCTCAATGCTGGAAACTTCAGCACAGGGGAGATGATACAGCAGGAAAGGCTGCTACCCAGAAGGCTGTTGGAACTGTGGGGAGCAAGGACATCTGAGGAGCCAGTGTAAGAAAAATCCCACCAATAAGTCAGCTTCGGGAAACCAGTAGTGGTTGGTGTTGAGCGATGCCCACCAACCAACTCCCACCATGAAAGTCCCAACAGCTAAGTGTAAAATGGCAAGCAC